>NW_015386742.1:508060-606113 GCF_001527695.2 Protobothrops mucrosquamatus | reverse complement strand
AGTAAAGAAACCAAGAAATACACACAGATTAGCACATGGTAAAGAAGCAACAAAGGCCTTAGGAAAAAGTATTCTGACATCCTACAAACATCAGAAATATACAGACAATGGTTCTTCCTGTAATGCCCTATGGAAGCAAAAGCTGGAACTGAAGATCAGGATAGAAAGAGTACTGACAATTTGAGCTTGGGTGTTGGAGAAAACCCCTGAGAATACCATGGATAGCAAGAAAACAAACAAATGGATTATCAAACAAATCAACCCAGTGTTCCCCCTTGAGGTGCGAATAACCAGACTCAAAATATCTTGTTTGGACATATTATGCAAAGACCTAGGTCTCTGGATACATCTATGATGCTTGGAAAGATGAAAGGAAAGATGATCAGCAGCAAAATGGATGGACTTACAGCAATGAGTGAACTGATGGAAAATCTGAAAGACCAGGTTGGAGAACAGATCCTCCTGGTAAATGCAAAAGATACCAAAGTATTATATATAAATGATCCACCAAAAGAACCACATGTTCTTAAAACTCAGGAAAGGAAAGTGATTGATGTTTGCTTTTCCATGTAGATGAGCAGGTAAAGAAGCAGGAGAATCCACACATCTGACCCTAAACACCAACATTTGGATTATTGTTTTAATAATATTGTTGGGTCAAACTATCTATTTTACAACCCAATCTAAGTATAGTTGATACATTTTAAAAATGTTTAAATTGATCTGCCTAACAGAATAACTCCCCTATGGAAGAAAACCACAAGCAAAGACATAATTACTTCATCTATCTATAATGAAACTGCAAGCTTCATTGTTTTGTGAGAATGAACTCAAACACAAGGGAGACAAGATGTGCACTACAGGCAATTCTCAACTTACAAGTTTGTTTAGTGACTTCAAAGTTACAACAGCACTGAAAAAAGTGACTTATGACCATTTTTCACACTTACAGCTCCTGTAGCATCCCCATGATCATATGATCAAAATTTAGATGCTTGGCAATTGACTTGTATTTATGACGGTTGCCATATCCCAAGGGTCATGTGATCACCTTTTGCAACTTTCTGACCAGCAAAGTCAATGGGGAAGCCAGAGTCACTTAACAACCATGTTAATAACTTAACAACTGCAATGATTCATTGAACTGTAGCAAGAAAGGTCATAAAATGGGGTAAAACTCATTTAACTGTTCTCACTTAGCAACAGAAATTTTGAGCTCCATTGTGGTTGTAAGTCAAGGACTACCTGTACTAGACAACTTACCATCGCCTGATCTAAATATATTTAATAAACAATAAATCTAAATCAACAATAGTCTCTTTCCTTGTGTACCTGAAATATACATAATCTGATGGAACAATCTGACAAAATGAAATAATTGCCACCCTGGCTAGTTAACAAATTGTTAAACATATTAAAACAATTAACAGAAAACAGAAAAGAACAAAGATGGCAAAGATAGTAAACCTAGATGCAGCAAATGGGGCTTCAATCACACTTACCAAAGGCCTAGGTGAAGAGTTGGATCTTTGAGGCCTTTTGAAACACCAGCAGAGTGGAGTCTGTTTGAACCTCATTTAGAGGGCAGGGGCTAACAATTGGGGTGTGCTTCTGGAAGCCTGAGAAATAGCATTATTTTTATTTGTGTCCCGCCTTTATTATTTTTAATAACCAGAACAGCCAGACCTGCCAAACCAGATCAGCTGGGCAAATATTATGGGAGACAGGTCGCTCTTCAAGTAACCATGCCCTATGAGATGTAGGGCTTTATAGATAGTGAGTAGCACCTTGAATCACAACTGGAAGCAAACTGGCAACCAATGCAACTCACAAAGCAGAGGTGTTATATGAGCATATCAAAGAATGCTTATCATTAACCATGCCACTGTGTTCTCTATGGCTTGAAGCTTCTGGGTGGTCACATATACACTGCAGTAGTTAAGCTGTGAGATAACTAGGGCATGAGTGACTAAAGAATCCCACCATCTCAAATATTTGACAATGTAGCGAAATACTATGCCTGCTTTTCAATGGCCCTTTAATGTAACAGGTTAGAACTGTGCAAAGATTTTCATCTGGCCCAGAGAAATCAGTCACGTGGAATGAATGGTTCTATATAGCTGTCAGACTTTTCCACAAGATAGATATTAATCTGTGAATTAGTAACATGGAGAATTAATGATAAGGTATGCATTTTCTGGATTTTAACAAAATAGAGCAATTTGTTTTTTTTAAAAACAAACATCTAATTTTGAAAGTTCAGTTTATATTTGATGAATATGCCTTATTCACCTTATTTCAGTTGGCGTATTAAGTCAGACCCTTAATCTTATGAAGTCAGTGGGCTTATATCACATTCAAGCAGAATTTATAAATACACGCCAAAATGTTCATTTTGCACCCTAGCAGCAAGACTATCTAAATAAACCAGGCTCTTTTCATGATTTGCTACGTTTAAACTGGAAAAGTTGGCTTCTTCTCAAAAGCCAGATGATTGGAAGTCATATTTGTCTGAAGGTAGCTACTATGTACATATGTGTATGTCCAAGGACTAATTCTTAATTTAAATTTTGAAATTGTATGCTGTAATCATTCTTGTATACTAATAGCTTTGTAAAGTAAGGTATATATTTGAGGAAAAATATAATGATGTAAAATGTTTTTATCTTAGCAGCAAGCAAAAATTTCAAAACTACAAAGGCACAAAATCTAGTTTAGGTTTTAGTTTTTATAGTAACCTATTACTCACCTAAAACTAATCCAGCAGTACACACAAATTGCTTATCAAGCCATGTAGGCCCCTATTTTTCAGGATCAGAGTTCTGGAGGAAGATTCTGATTATTTGAAAAGTGTAACTAGCAATTAGTACATATCTAACATCTCAATGAAGGTGGCAGCTAGTACTAGTATTAATTATAGTTTTCAACAAATTTCTAATGCAATTCAAAAGTGTTTTCCTGGACTTTCAATAATGCATTGACCTTTTAACAAACCTTGGAAAATAATTAAGCAGGGTACTATCCTGCTCTTTTCACTCCCATAATGTCTGTGGATTGCTTTCTTTATTATCACCCAATGTATGATTATCTAAAGCAAATTTTCTATAATGTAAAAATTCCAATTTCCCCCTCCTCCCAATTATTCAAGATACAGAGAGAATACCAGAAAAATTACACTCTTCTTAATTCATTTTTAGGTGACAATTCTTAAAATACAAATATAACTATCATGCTATTAGATTTCAAGATGAAAAACAGTGAATTATTCTTCATATGCTCTTATCACTTTACTGGCAGAGGTAGTTGAACTGCAGTTCAATTTCACTCAGATGGAGCCATTTCTATTTCAGAAGTGTTTTACAAGCAATTTTAGCAAGTGTGCTTTTCAAGTTTTACAGCATGGCAGTTAAAAATCTTGGAAACACTTTACTGTATGTTAATTCTCAATATACTTAAATATGCATATCTTTTCCTAAACTTTCAACCTAGCGCAAAAATATAGCAATTAAGAGTTCCAGATCTATTCAAATTACGTGCAGAAAAAGTTAATCAAACTCATTTAACTTTAGAAACTTCAGTTAATCCCACATATCTACGGAGTGCAACTTTTTTTTATTTATATTTCATATTTCTAAATCGCCCATCTCCGTTAAAGAGGGCTTTTTATGGCTTCCAATACCAGTGGGTTTGCTATTAAGCTTCTGTAATTTCTTTTCAGAAGCCATGATTCTAAGCAACAGTTCCCAGAAATTCTACAGTACTTAAAAGAAGTAATTATTTAAATTCAGATGCCTACGATATTTAAAAGTGATCCACAAAGATTAGAAAAAAATGCCAGAACACAATTTCTAGATCAAACGGTATTTCCTCTGACTTATATTTCAGTTGTTTCTAGAAGTATTATTACAGGATCACATTAAGAAAAAATGAACTTTTAAATGGCTGGTATACTGAAAAGTCAACTATCATATTAATTATAGGTAGAATAAAAGGGATTATCTAGACATGTGTTTTTTTACATACAGCCCTATGAATAAGTACCCACTAACCATAGTGGAGAAAAGAAATAGTTTTAGGAATTTTTTTTTCTTCCCAATCAATTGTAGATGACTGAGGATCATCTAGAACCAGATAAGAAACAGTATAGGGCATTTCAATAAAAAGAGAAAATTGCAAAAATGACCTTGTTATCAAAATTATCTGTTAGACAAACAGCCCTGCATTTCATATTATTTTTCCATGAACAAAACAACCTACAACGCTCTTTATCAATATGAACAGTTATTTTTACAATGAAAAATAGAGTCTGAGCTTAGCCTATTTGGTTTACTTTCTCTAAATGCCTAAAAGATGCAGCATTACTATAACTGACTTTGTATTTGCAAGTTATGATTTAACTAAGTACCCATTGACTTTGTATGTGTCCCCTCCACATAGCATTGTTTCCACCGGGAAGTCCCAAAGGTGATTTTTCACTGGACTTTGTTTTTCCTTGGAGATGTTTTAATTCTCATCCAATATAAGTATAAATCCTTCCATTCTCCACCATTCAGTCAGAACTGAAAAAGTTATCTTGGATGAGAAGCAAAACAACTCCAAAACAAAGAAAGCCCAGTTGTCTTTTGAAAAAGCACTTTGGGGACAACCATAACTTGGATGACTGAGAATCTCCATAGACATTTCCACACAGGGAACTACTTATGAAAGCCACACAAATTAGTTTTGATATTCAAATTTAATGTAAGAAAAATAGCTTTTCTGAGAAAACTTCATACAAATTCTACCTGGTTAACTTATTTTCACATGTGACTATTTGGCAAATTTACAAATATGTGAAATTAAAGCTTCTACTTCAAATACAAAATATTTTGAATCATTTTATTTGAAATAACATAAGACTAGGATGTTTGAGGACTAAGCTAATAGCTATGAACTGCTTGTACCATAGTAAATACTTAATTTGTGTAGTTATGTTTTATATGAAGATTAGTTGCAGGATCTCAAGATTCTAGTAAAATGCAATGACCCTGATTAGGTTTCTACCTAGACTAGGTACAAATGATAACTTTTAAAAATACATTGAGAACTTCAATACATAATCACACAATTGAAAAGAAAAGACATCAACATTCTATTAACTCTACTATAAGGACATAGCTTCTAAGAATATGTAAGCATGAATACTGGGAAGTTACACATTTTATAATGAATGTATTAACCTTTAGCACAAACTGTAAACTAATATTCAAAATTCAGAATGAACATATTTTCAAAACTAAGATTTGTAATAAAAAATCCTATGCATATTTATTATATTATATTTTGAAAGGAAGATGGTAATATCTGCAAACTGTGTAAGGATTTTGGAAATATAAAAGTAACTTCCAATGTTACCAATCTCTAATCTTTGTAGCAGGTCTGCAAGTTTATCAGTGTAATATCTCCCAAACTACATTAAGTTTGCACGTTTTAAAACAATGACTAGAGAACGCACAATGGAGACGAGTTGTGAACAGGAAAACTCGGCTCATATTATACACGTATAGCAACTGATCTTGACCGAAGAACCTCCGCTATTAAGTGTTCTCCACCTCTTAAACTTAGGATGTGACTACATAATCACGTCCTAAGGAAAAGGACAGGATGTTGGCTACTTGCTTGCTTTTCCCAGTTTCCTTCCAGAGACTAAATTTCACCTCTCGTTTAGAGTGAAGGCCTTGCAGCTTTTATTGAGCTACACTTCGTAGCTTTTATCTAGCCTCTCCTCTTCCATTCACGACGTCCGCCTATTCCGGCTTTCACTCTCAAGCCCATTCGCCGCCAGTTAACAGCAGCAGCAGCCCTCGCGGCCTAAAAATGGCGGAAACGGCTTGGATCTTCCGACGTACTGGGCGCTTCCAGGCTACTCCCCAATTTTCTTGATGTGAAACACTCACAAAAAACAGCCGCTCACGGAGTTTTATACCGTGGGGCCTCGACGTCCCGAATAATCTTATCCCGGAAGCTGCCGCCTCACGAGCCGTCTCTACCACAATCCGCCATCTTCCCCAGCAGCGACTGGAGACGGTGCACATGATGAACGTCATCAGGTACACCAACCAAAAGTAGGCGGGCAGAGGTAAGACTTCAGGATACGCATGCGCCCTTTGATAGAAGCACGCTACGGCATCTTTTTGCGACTACCATAGAGTGGTGGGATAGAGGCTTCCGGCTAGCTTTCCGGAAGAGGAAACGTTAATGTAAACTAAAGAACGGAAAGGGAAAGCCCAAACAATATAGGCTTGTAGTTTGAAAAGTCAGTTCCAGCTGGGAAAGAACATAGTTATGGCTGAATGTCAAATAATTACTGGCCAACAAAAATAGTAATAGTAACTATTGTCAAACAAGATGCTTACATGGAAGAGGATAAAAGTATTTGCGGAAAAATTAATCATTATTAATGATTAATTTTAATTTTTTGACCATCCAGTCAGAGCTGAAGAAGCTTCTTGGATGAGAAGCGAAACGTCTTCAAAAAAAAAAAAGAAAGTCCAGTTGCCTCGTGAAAAATTATCTTTGGGGTTAATCATTAGATATATTACTACCTCAAAGTAAAAATCACCCATTGTGTTTAATGATATGGAAAAGTTTATTTAATATTGAGTAGAGACACCATTATTAAAATTACATTCATTGCTGCAAGGAGGTTCCGTCTTAAATAGTATCCGCTCTTACTATAAGTGTTGTTATTTGTGACACTTGAAGAAAGTCATTGACAGTTTGTTTACAGCCTGCCTTGGGAGGTAGTATTGTAAGAATTTTAATAGCTGATAGCAGTCAATTTATGTAATATGTAAGAGAACTTCTATAACTGCATTTCTGTTTCAAGCAAATAATTTCTATGAACTAAAAAGTGATGAATAAATAGATCATGCACTAAACTTGATCTTCAATAATATGCACTATTGCTTTCCAGTCTTTAGTTTTAAAAAAGCTAGAAACATTATCTTATTTTAATGCACATGAATCCAAAGTATTTATAACAATGCATATACTGTAAAAATTTAATACAGGTAGTCCTCCACTTACAACAGTTCATTTAGTGCATGCTCAAAATTACAACTGCATTGAAAAAAGTGACTTATTACCGTTTTTCACACTTACAACCTTTGTAAGCAGCATGATCAAAATTTGGATGCTTGGCAACTGGATCATATTTATGATGGCAGCAGTGTCCTGGGGTCATGTGATCATCCTTTGCACCCTTCTCATAAGCAAAGTCAATGAGGAAGCCAGATTCACTTAATAACCGTGTTACTAATTTAACAACTGCAATGATTCACTTAAAAACTGTGGCAAGAAAGGTCATAAAATGGGGCAAAACTCAGTCAATAAATGTCTCACTTAGCAACATAAATTTTGGGGTCAGTTGTGGTCATAAGTTGAGAACTACCTGTATTTCAATAGTAAAAACAATGTAATTTAATAATCAGTAATCCCCTTTCCCACTTTATAAAAACAATGAAAAAGAACAGTCACAAGATCTTAGTTAAAAATATCTTACTTTAATTTGCAATTATTTTTGAAGGAGAAAGCGGAGTCTCAAGAACCAGCACAATAAAACCCCACAGGTTTATTTTGATTCTACTGTACTGCTACAATTCTCAAACAGTAATTCAAATTAAATATAGTAATATTTATCCTACTTTACACATGACATATTCAAATTAGTATTACTGGACCCAAAAATATTATTTGCACTCCTAAGATGAAGTTATGTTTAATATTCACTTCCAATCAGGTAAAACCTTCCCAAGTTCTGCAATTCATGCCATTCAACTGTTTAAATTCTTCATCATTAAAAAGTTCATAAAACTGGGAAACATAACTTGGCCAGAATACAAAATACTATATTAATATTAATAGGTGTTGGCCCCAAAAGAAGTACAAAGAAACAAGAATGAGATCCTCAATTCGCTCCCAACCCCACACAGATCAGAAGAATCTGGCAATTCATGTTAATATTGAAAGCTTCGTTTGGTCTGAATGTCATCAAGAATTTGCTGCAACTCTTCATCTTCAAACCGACCCTCTAAGCTGAAAGATAAGAATAAGCAGTGTATTTCTGTTTACGTATATAAAAAAATTCCGATATATAAACTCTCTGAAAAAGAACTCCAAGGCACCAGTTTCCAGAGGATTGCAGAAACTACCAATAAGATGTGAGGATTTTTTCCTCTCAATATTATTTAAAGGTAGACTAATTCAATTTAGACCAGACATGTGATAAAAAAATATACTAATTTCTCACCCCCCACTTTGTTATTAGTTTATAACACATATCTTAATCATTAAAAATGTGATAAAATTATAAAAACAAATTAGTTGAAACTTCAAACAGTAATAAGGAATATATTTAAACAAGGGTGTATTCAGATTTCCTCTTCCTATTTTTTGTTTGATAGAATCAAGCCTATAACTAATTTTAATTAAAACAGAACATAAATATAGCTAAGAAATTACAATTTAGCAATTTTAAAGGCTGTTGTTCCAATCGGGTCACTATTTTTAATTTCATAATATCATGATATTTGACCCTAAAATTGTCAGTATTAGACTAAAGAATGGATATTTAAGTCTAAATTCTGTTTTTTAACTAGGTGATGAGATTGTGACAGTTCATTTTTTCTGATGTTTGAGGATCACATTCACTTGAATCATGACAAGCTTATCCTTTTACTTAGGGAAACTCACCTGGGAATTAAAGCTTTGGCTTCTTCAGCTGTTTCAGGACCCAGATTAGCTAAACATGCTAGTTCAAATTTATGGAGTTTCTTCTGGAGCAATAAGCTGCAAGAAAAAAAAACACAATTTAATATTGAAAAGATGTACTGCAGTAGAAATTCTTTTTACAGTACCTCATACTTTCAGTGCAATTTTACTATCATGCGTGTGAGAGTATGATATAATCTACAGTGCAATTCAAGGATACATCCGCAAGTACCCAGAATATATGTATGCATGCGTGTGTACTTTATATAAAAAATCTTTGCATCAAAAATAACACTTCTATATTAACACTGATTTTATATAACACAGTAATTACAGTTACATCATTTTAACTTAATTTTTTTTTCTTTGCCTCTGTTCTGGTTAACTATCCAGAATATTGTCCTCAATTCCTATATTCTTACCAATTACAAAACAGAGGGGAAGACGGTAAAGTTCCAAACTTGTTCCATTATTCTGTCCATTTCCATTGATGGCCAATATCTATATATTTTATTTATATTATTTGTATTTATTATATTTATAACCCACCTTTATTTTGTACAATTCAAGGTGGTAAACATATTGCTTCAACTTGTTTCCTCAATACCTAAGACATAGTTACATTGCTCTCCAAATCTACATTGTCATTTATCACTTTTTTTTTTTTACTTTGGGCTGATTAGGAATAGAGTTACAGTTCTTATTCACTGCAACAGAAGAATAATGCTGTATGCTGCTGCTGTATTCTTCCACCACTCTCTACCCACTGAAGCCACCCCAGCTGACCTTTGTTGTTGCCTCTCTTCCCCTCCACTAAATGGCCTCAAGTTCTATATCACAGAGGCTGTTGGCCATGCTGTGCAGGGCATCTTTACCTCTTGCTGCCAGCACCATGACTGCCAGCCTCTTGGTGGGCTTACCTCACTTCAACAATCTCAGTCTGTCACCAGCTAGGAGGGCCCTTTATGCAGAAGATAGTTCCTCCACTGATGTTGAGGTCAGCAGGGAAGATTGCAAGTGGTGACCATGTAACTGCAGGGCATTTGGCAACTGGTCATAAGAAGCCAGGCACCCAGATTGCGATCATTTTCCCTTGGTGGTGTGTGTGACAGTCAGAAGTGCATTACAGGCTAAAAAGATCCTTTCTGAGGCATTTGTAATAACAAAATATCACTAAGCGACCATCATTAGGCAAGGAATATTTATTTTATCAAATAGTAAAAAACAACTTTGTGCTAAATTTTATCCTTGTTCAGTTTATAAAGACCATATTAGCTCTCATTACCTAATTAATTTTAAAAAAAAACACTAACTCACCTGCGGACACTAGCAATTGTCTCCCGGTTTTTGAAGCGGCTGAAGCGACCTGTATAATTCAAAGTTTTCATAAACAGTTCAGAAAGTTCTTGTTCGTCTTCCACACTCTCATTCTGCTGTTTCCGATGTTCCAGAAGCATGTGCACTTCTGAATTTAAAAGAGTTTCAGCAGTTTCAAATTCTGCATATAAATATAGGTGGCAGGGAAATAGATTAAAAAGAAAGATACATTAATAGTGATATTAAGCCTTTACTATATGCAAGGCAAAAGCATAATAGTGTTTCAGGCTGTGAGTGAAAACTTCTTTACCTAAATGCATCTCCACATCAAACAGAAATAAAGCAAACCATCAAATCCCTATGTAGCAAATATAAGTTTGAAATATTCTAGTTATTGTTTCTTATACATATTTATGTCACCTCACAGGAACTTTTACATATATGGAAGAACTGAAAATGTGATTTCTTCTTGAAATGATAAGCAAGGTAGCTTTTATCACCTTCATTCTGCAGCAAAGCATATATCACTTCTTACAATGAATCTTGCAATAATTTCTACATATCAATGTACAAACCATATTGTAAAATTTATGATACATTATCTTCCTTAGTCTTTTCATATATTCATCTATCAATTTCAAAGTTTCATATATTAGCAATTGCACATATACATTTTATATTACTGCAGATTCAGAAAGGTTTATGATTCCCAGTCACTTTAAAGAATAGAATTTGTAAACATTACCTTGATGTTCACAAGTTTCAATTCAATTAGATAAGCATATATCCCCACACTATTGTTAGAACTGGTAACACGTGCTTAGAATGTATAAGTGAAACAGCTGCCAAAAAAGTAATATCTTAGTTTTACAGACAATAAAAATTAAAAACTTCAATTATTCCCCAAATATAGATAGTCCTCGACTTATGACAATTGAGCCCAAAATTTCTGTTGAGACATTTGTTAAGTGAATTTTACCCCATTTTACAACCTTTCTTGCCACAGTTGTTAAGTGAATCACTGCAGTTGATAAGTTGGTAACACGGTTAAGTGAATCTCGCTTCCCCACTGATTTTGCTTATCAAAAGGTTGCAAAAGGTGATCCACATGACCTTGGTAAACAGCAACAGTCATAAGTATGAACCAGTTGCCATGCATCTGAATTTTGATTGCATGATCATGGGGATGCCACAAAGAGTGTAAGCGTGAAAAACGGTCATAAGTCACTCTTTTCAGTGTCGTTGTAACTTTGAATGATCACTAAATGAACTGTTGTAAGTGGAGGACTACCTGTATAAGTTATGTAGTCTGGCACAAATTATTTGCCAGTCAATTATCCTTTGCATGTATGTAGTAGTAGGACAATAGTGATAGTAGGATACTACTTTATTATAATCATGTATGGAATTATGCTGATAAATATAGAAAAGGATCTCAAGCAGTCTCCCACCCAGGAAAAGCCAGGGATCTTAGCTTAAATTTGCTAACCCTGATGCTTCTAGCCCACATACCTAGCACGGAATGAGAACAAGAGCGGGCCTTTAAAAGGCACAGCAGGGTCTTTTTGTACATCTAATATGGATAACACTAGATTGCAAGCTATCTCCATCTGGTGCCCCCCAGGCCAGCTCTTAAATTCTCAGCCGCAGAGCCCTTACAATTCTGAGGAACACCAGATGGGAAAAGACTATTAAATGATCCTCAACACTGTCTAGTTCAGGGGTAGGCAACCTCGGCTCTTTTATGACTCATGGACTTCAACTCCCAGAATTCCTGAGTCAGCTATGCTGACTCAGGAATTCTGGGAGTTGAAGTCCATGAATCATAAAAGAGCCAAGGTTGCCTACCTCTGGTCTAGTTCTTCAATGTCCATACACGGGAATCTCCCTTAGGCAACCTTTCTTAGCTTCTCCGGCTGCTTTAGTCTCCCCAAGACTGCCGCTCACCCTTGGGAAAAACAAGCTGAGATGCATCCTCTTCCACATCTACGGCGCGAATGTCACTACCACCTACCGCCATCGTTTCATCCGGCCCCCGAACACGCGCAGCGGGCCGGAAATACGAAAAACGAGCAAAAACATGGGCGACTAGTCCTGACGCCCCCTGGAGGGGACAGAACAAAGCGCTGCCGTGACGTTGGCCCCAGAGGGACGGAGGAGGTGGGCCTGAGAGAAAAGCGAGCGCAGGCCTCAGATCAATGCGCTCGTATCGCAAAGCGCGCGCTTGTCCCAAATAAATTAGCTGATGTATTCCGTAGAGCCCGCCTCCTCATAAGGAAATTCAGGATTTGAAGGCCTTGGTTCAGTGAAATTTAGTTTAAAATTAATAAAAGACATATGAGCAATGCTCTGCATCTTTTTTAAATCTTATTTTATTAGGAAGATTCTAAAATATGGAGAGGATGATTAGAAGCCAGCACAAAAGAAAAAAAATACTAGGTTATCTTAGGGTTATTCATTGACTAATTAATAAATGTTTACTTAAATTGATTTCGTTGCTTTCAGTATGATTTATTGCGAAGTGAATGGATAAATACATGTTTCTGAATTTTTTGCAGGTTTGATTGTCCCCATCATTATATAAGTTGCCATGAAAAACAAAATTTACTTTGGAAACTTGCTTTTCTCACCTCCTCCCTTCCCCACCCCCACCAAGGTTCTAAATAATATTTATTGCATGCAGGTTTAATATTCTAGTATATGCTAGAAGGTTCAGTTCAATGCATAGGATTTTCTTTCCTTGCAGAAAGCCTCATAAAATTCCTGCCTGATATCTCCAATTGAAAGGAGAGAGTAGCAGGTATAGGGTTTTCTCCTGAGCAGGGGATTGGACTAGATTTACAGGGGTGTCAAACTGCTGGTCCGCGGGCTGGTTGCATCATGCGGAGGCTGCACCTGCCCCAGCTCTGGCAATGTGAAAAAAGTTGTGATACGTCGCAACACGTCATGTGGTGCGGCGAATTTGACACCTGTGGACTAGAAGATCTCCAAGGACCTTTCCAACTCTGTGATTCTGTTATTCTGATTTTCTGTATCATTTTTTCAGGTCATCCTTATTTTCAGGCAATAGTGTTGTATCGTCGGCATACTCAAACTATTTATGATTCTTCCTACAATCTTCAGGCCCAAATCAGGCTGTTCCAGGTCTAATTTCTGAATTATCACTTCAGCATACAGATTGAACAAAAATGGTGATAAAACACATCCCTGTCTAACTCCCTGACTGATTCAATTTGTGTTGCAATAGGGTTCTCACTGTTGCCTCCTGATCACTGTACAATGATCTGGTAAGTCTGATCAGGTGGGTTGGGACACCAAAATCACACAAAACTGCCCATAGCTTATTGTGTTCTACACAGGCAAAAGCTTTTCTGTAATCAATAAAACACATATATAGATCCTTTTGATATTCATGTGCCTATTCCATAATTCATCTAATATTGGTAGTGTGATCTTGAGTGCTAAAAGCCAGCTTATACATCAGGTAACTCTTGATCAAAGTCGTTCTATAGTCTGTTGAATGATCTTTAACAGAAACTTGCTTACATGAGAAATCAATGCAATCGTGCAATAGTTGAAGTAGTCTCTGGCACCACCTTTCTTTACTAATGGGATAAAAACAGATGTTTTCCAATTGTGAAGCCATTGACATGTGGACCATATTCTGACACAGGGCTGTGATGATGTTAACTGGCACTGGTTTTAGTAATTCCACAGGTATTCCATTAATACCTGGGGCTTTCCAATTCAGCAATTTCTCCATGGCCCATTCTACTTCTTTCAAGATGTTTGGTTCTTTATTAATTGGGCTGTCATTATTGTTATCTTCATGGTAAGTCTTTCTATATATTCTTTCTACCTGTTCTTGATCTTCTGCTGGTCACTGAGTACGTTCCCTTTGCAGTCTTCAATAATTCCTTGCCATGCTGAAAAGCTGGATCACATCATTTTCATTACGACAAACATGACCTTAGTATGCCCTTCCCTGTTGGCTTCTTCCAGATGTTCACACTGCCTGTTTTTGTCTTTCCTGGCCCACTTGGAAAATTGCATTCAGCCTTTTAACTTTGTCTTTATTATCTTTCACTTTGGCCGCTCTACACTGATCAGATATTTTGATGGTTCCATCAGATAGCCCCTTGTTTGTTCTCTTTGGTTTTGGCATGACATGTTTTCCAGACGTTTCCATGATGTTACCTTGGATCTCTTGCCACTGTTCATTTGATCTTTCCCTTCTAGATTCAGTAGTTCCAACTATTCTTAAGTTCTATGATGTACATAGGTGACATGTTGTCCACATTGAATTTGGGGGGGGGGGGAATAGTACCTTTTTAACTTTGCAGTTTGAGCTTCAATTTAGCCACTAATAACTGATGGTCTGAGCTACAATCAGTGGCAGGAAGCATCTTAACAGATGCAACTGAACCTTTCCAGTGTTGACATAAAATGAAGTCTATCTGATTTCAATGTTGTCCATTTGGTGCTGTCCATGTGTATAAACATCACTTCAATTGAATAAATCACGTTCATTACTCTGAGATGATTTTCCTGGCAAAATTGCACTATGTGATCGTCATCTTCATTCCGTTCACCTACCCCAAACTTGCCTACTTTTCTTGCAATTTCTCCCTGGCCTACGCTTGTATTGAAATCGCTCATAATATGCAAAATATTCCTTTTTGGTATTTGCATGAGAGCACATTGAAGCTCACTGTAAAAAAGTTCAATTTCATCAACGTTTGAGTCTATACTTGGAGCATAGATTTGTAGTATGGTGATGTCGAGTGGCTTGCTTCAAATTTGGATAGATATTATGCAATCACTGTATGCTCTGTGATTCTCAACATATTTGAGTCACTTGTTTGCTTACACAGAATGCAACTCCTTTTCATCTGATATCATTTCCCAAAAAATATACCATCAACTCATCTGATTTAAATTAACCACTGCCTTTCCAGTGTAATGTCTATGCCAAGGATGTCTATGTTCACTCTAATCATTTCTCTTTTTACAATTTTGAGTTTCCAAAGGGAGATTCCTCTAACATTCCATGCTCTAATTTGATATAAAATGCTTTATGGCAATGCTGTATTAGATAAACTAAAAAGGGCAAGGCAAATTTTACTGTCTTAAGTGACTTATTTTAAAAACAATTTGCATTAATTCTGGTGTTATTTATAAAAGAAAAAAAACACACAGGGGCTATTACTCAATATTCTGTATGGATCACAAGACAAAATACCACAGCCAAACAAACATGAAGGCTTTATTTTATTTTTTTTAACAAAATGTCCAATCTCATTCTTTCTGAGAGTTTATCTTGTAAAACACAGTACTGTTAAAGATTCCCACCCATTTCATGCTGGTTTTGCCACCATCTTAGAGTTCGATTTATTTTTTTTAGAAATAGAATTTGAATTATTAGATTTCTGTGTGAAAAGTCAAAACGGACAGACTCCAATAAAAAAGGGACAAGATAGAAATGTATCCACTACAATTTATTTTCTACAATACTTCATTAGAGGGTAAAGTTCAATGATTTACACTCAGAAGTTATATAGCTAGGAGGCAACCAAGTGTAATAACAAAGAATTGGTCTGACATCTCTTCACTGAAGGTTTAAAGAGGTTCTTTAAAAGGAACAACTTAAATTAACCAAAGCATTGTTCATTTTAGAATTGGGGAAAAAGTAGAAAACAGCACTCAGTCAGAGAAGACTGCAATGTTAAAATGAGTAGGGAAAAGGGTTATGTGCAAAACTTGAAATGTGGAAGGTTAAAATATGCAATTAAAAATAATATTCAGAACAGGTAGATGTTGACTGTAACATCTTTTGAATTGAAATGCCTCTATTGAGATTGCTATTTATTATGAAAAGAAAATCTCTTGAAAAATATTAAAAACAGTGAACCTCTGATGATTAATGATATCCTCTGCTGTTACTTGGAAGGGATGGGAACTAAAAAAAAAAATCCCTTAAGAGTTCCTAGGCTGCAACAAAGGAGATTCTCAACCACTTACAATAAATTCTTCTAAACCAAAAGGCACTTGCTTGTAGCTAAGGATGAGCCATTTCCCAATCATACCAGAATACTATTG
Organism: Protobothrops mucrosquamatus; assembly: GCF_001527695.2. Taxonomy (NCBI): domain Eukaryota; kingdom Metazoa; phylum Chordata; class Lepidosauria; order Squamata; family Viperidae; genus Protobothrops; species Protobothrops mucrosquamatus. Next base: position 589,946 of record NW_015386742.1, on the reverse strand, counting down.
CTAAGTTCGCTGTATAGTTACATCACTCTTTAATCAGATAGAAAATACAACATTTAGGACTCTTGAAAAGACAGCGCTCTTCTGGCTTTTTTGTTGGTTTCCATATTTTTTGTGTTTATTAGTTTTGGGCTCATCACAGTACATCACTACTATGCATATACTATATAGATCCATGATCAATTCATTCTGTAGCATTGACATACCATACTGTGACTGAACTCTATTTGTGATCAATGTAATTATATCCATTCCTCTTACTGTTCTGTGTGCTCCATTGCCTGTTGCTGTTTTACTTACTAAAAGAAAATCACAATCCAACTTTAACAGAGGCATTTCCATTACTATGGATTAGGAGATTAGATGGAAACAGGGGCATGGAATGGGACCAGCTCTCACTCCAAAACTATTTTGACTTATTTCATTATAATAATAAAATTAGACCAAATAAGTTGTCACACTTAAAAGTCTGTTCTTTAAAATATTAAGGCCCCCATCTGACTCCTAAGCTCCTCTACACTCATTAAATCAAAATCAAATAATTAATGCTATACACTGCTGACTACATGTAACAGGGCAAACATTTTCTTTAAAAAAAAAAGCAATATTTGTACGGCACTATATGCTTGCATGACCAGTCTTACCAAATGTGCTCAGGGGTGAAAGTTTAGCACCATTGTTTTCCTTTTTGCTTTAAAAAAAATCTTTAAAATTGAAATTCTAACATAGAACACTAATAGTAATTTGTGTAGCCCTATAGTTCAATACTGTTTGAGAGCAGAGATGGATGGCATGACCGGAGCTTAACTTTTCCCTCCCGTTCTACAGTTTCTTTTCTGTTGAGGGCACCAGTAAGAGTAGTAACAATTCACTTTAATTTGTAAGAAGGCTAATTTACTCTCAGTAAGAGAAAACTGTGGAAAAGTGCCTTCATATATATTTACTTTTCAGCATAATCAGAAGGGAAAATCAGTAATCCAAACGAATAATCCCAGTGCAAAACTAAAAGCTATAACAATATTGTGCATGGCTAGTGTGTATTCCTTTTTTACCCCTTCCTTCTACAAGAATTAAATAAACTATGTGATTTTTTTCCTGAAATATGTGAAGAGTGCAAGAAAAATAATGCAGTTTGAACGAATCCTAGATTCTCTTAAGTAGGCCTGCTGCAAAGAAGGTACATACATTTGCCATTTTCTAGCCAGCAGTTTAAGTGTTGACAAATAATGTTTACCTCAATATATAAGCAATTCATGTTTACTTATACTTCTTTCCAAGAATGAGGCGTCTGCTTAGCCTTAGAGGCTTTGCTTTGAGATTGCATTTACTCTTCTGTTTTACCCTGATAAGGTTAATTTGTTCAAAAGATATGGAGATTTTTATCCTGTATTCAAATGGAATTTCTAGATACTTTTTGGTATTTTTTTTTTTTACAAAAGCAACTGTTGTTCCATATAGTGAAATATGGTATCATATTGCCATAATGCTGAGTTCTTCATCTGATTGTTCCTGTTTTTCAAGATGATTATCACTTTTTTCAGAAATCCTGCATTTCATTTCATTTAGAAGATTAATGCTACATTTTATGAATTAACTTTGGGGATATTGTAGTTCATATGATAACACTTAATGACTCACACAGGAAAATTGAGATAGTGAATATTTTGGAAAAAATTCTGTTTACTGTTCAGTGTCCTGCATATTCAATTAACAATAGAAAAGTTGAAAATCTACAGGATATTAAAACCTGGATCCCAGTTAAATTTTCTTGGTGGGTAAATAACATTGTTTAGATTCCAATTGTAAGTACAGTTAACTGGACGCAATTAATTTAAATTAATTTATTTCCAATTACTGTATATTATTTAGGGCTAAATCATCAGTGCAGCAAGAACACATGCAGATCTGATAACCAATTTCAGCTAACATTTAATGTGTTTAATTGCCTATTAGTGCCACACTAGCAAAAAACCCTGCTGCCTGTGAAAAACACAGGCCTCATGGAATATTTTCAATGACAAAAATCCACTCTTTTTATTACAATAAGAATAGTTTTGTGGGAAAAGATCTGCTGCAATTCATTTGCAAATCCTACTACCTGAACTTTAAGTAAGACACCCCAAAAACCCCAAAGATTATCCTTTTGGGATACAAGGAAACCTATGCTACTTCCATACACAACTCTTAGTGGTTTGCCTTTTTGTATGCAGTACCTTATCTAGTAAGTTACTTTCTTTTTGTGTCAAATAAAATAAACAAAAGTAGCTAGGTGTATAAATTGAAACCTTCTGGATATGAATAGGCAATGCATTTTATCTGCAGTAAATTTTATTTTACTTTTTAAATCTTTGATTAATTGCCATCTTTTGCAAGGAGGATAACTTCCAGACATACCATCCTTATAACAAGTCATAACATGTTTGCTTGGGACATGTTAGGACTACTTAGCTTATGGCAGATAAATATTAGAGATTAAAAAAAAAGAAAATACAAATAACCTAAAAATCTTTTTTTGGACTCCGTTGCCAGACTGCCAGAAGAAATCTCCTACTTGATCAGGGGGCATTGTAATTAACAATTCAAATGAACACAGTGCAATTTAATACAGAGACAGAGCAGTGGTACTGCCATTCCTCAAGTTTCTCTCTATCCAACAGCAATGGTCCCAGGTACTCAGTCCAAATGAACCCTCATTCTGAAAAATGAAGTAAGCTTGGGCCTCTGAAATTCAGTTGCACTCACTTTGTAGCCCCCACCACCCATAATCAATTGGAAGGCAGACTTGGCAACGGAAGCTAGCATCATAAAATGGTGCAGTAATAGAAGTAACTGGACCAGGAAGAGGAGGCATCTGTTCCAATGATGTCGTAGCTGGCAGCTGGGGGGCGGGACTGGTCATGCAGCTTTGTGTCAGGAGTAATGATTGTAGAGGGGTGGGGCATGAAGAGTGCCATTTTGAAAACAATGCTGTCGTGAAGCCATGTATTCTGCATAACTGATTGTCACCTTCTCACTGCGGTATCTGAAAGAAAAAATGACGGAATTTAAAAAATATATTTATAAATAAAACAAAGAGATCAAATTTGCCATAGGTGAAACTGAAATCCTACTGCTATATGTTGATGCAATAACCTATTAAATTTCCTATCAATACAGTTCTCTTAATTTAACTTCTTCACTCTGCTACCGGCCAGATATAAACTTCAGAGTTATGGAAGCTGTAGTCCAATTAACTGAGACAATATCAATTTTGTAGGAAAGGCTTTTTATATTGTTAAGTATTCAAATAACATGAAATATCTATATTCCAGTAAAAAGTCGTATATTATTATCACCCTTTTTCTATAGCAGTGGTCTTCCACTCACTCTGGAAGCAGAACTGAAAAAGGCTTTAAGTTGCTTCTGGTGTGAGGAGATATTTCCTTCCAGGTTTTGGAATGACAAACCAGAAAATGCAAGGGATATGAAAATGTGATGTGTATATAAATTCAATGTACCATTTTCTTACAGCAGAAGCAGGCAATTCTCCAGTGGAACGTTCTAGAGGTATCCCTGAGAGTGGGATCGTAGCCCTTCTTACGAAGTAATGGAGTTACCTTTTAGCTGAGATACACTTTAAGCTTATACAGTAATGCTTTTTAAAGGAGGACATAGAGAGCCATGTGTAAATCCTACAGGTGCCTTTCAGGATAGGGGCATTGGTGATACAGATGGCTGATCATAAAACCAATGGAGTCAAAACAATAACCAAGTGAAGGATAAACATACACAACAACCAATGAAATCAGCAACCAACCCCCCTTGCTTCAATTAACTTTTCAACTCTGACCTTAGCTGCTCGACCAAAGACTCAGAAAGAATTCTGATAGGAGAAATGGGGAACAGTCTAGTTTTTCTGTCCCCCACGACTTGGAATAGTTGGGGAGTCCCAACATGGGCTTTCTTGCTTTTTATTCTGCCTCTGAGGTATGGTTAGTTTCTGGTACAGTATGTGCCTGGTTCAAAGAGACTGCAGCCTACCTAGGAATGCTTTGGATTTTCCCATGAACTTCTGGGAAGAGAAGATTGTTATGAGTGGGAGTGGGGAGAAATTACCTGACTGAATTAGTTAGGAAGGTTGGAGGTGGTTGCTGCCTTGATGAAGGGATTGTGGGACTGGGTAATCAAAGTGGGCAGCTAACATCCCCTCTGGTGTCTAGGGTCCCAGTGGTGCAGTCACTGTTGGCCAGTACATCTGTGGAGAGTGCAGTGGTGAAATGAGAGAGCATGTTGCTGTTTCACTGGAAGCTGGACCTCATGATTGGCCAAAGTTGTTGGGAGAAGTCAACTGCTATAACCCCAGGCAGCAAACTGCTACACATGCATGGAAGAGTTGAAGGATCCATGTGCTCTCTGTAGTGAAACAGGACCTGAACTGAGAAGAGGTCATCTCCCACTCCTCTTAACATCAAAATATTTTAAGCCCACATAACTTCCAATTTAATATTGATGCATGCTTGATAAGGGGAACGTCATAGAAGGAACCTTCCATCTATAATTGAATAGTTTTACTATCTGTTTCTCCACCTTTTTCTTTGTGCTTCCTTTTTAGTTCAATTGACTCCACTAATGGCAGTAGTGACCAATAATACTCAATGTTAATATGGTAGGTGTTATTGCTATCTAGTATTCCACTCACTACTGGATTCAAAATGTAAACATATGGGGAAGGAAAACATGAAGAACCAGCACACATGTACAGAAATTATGAATAGAAAAACAGAACATTAGCTAATCAAGTGAAACTGGGCATGGGCATATTGTGTATAATGCTAGACTGTAAAATTAGCTACCAACAGATGTGATAGATGTGATGATGGATTCTAGTTTAGAGCATCTGAAAAAGGAACTAGATAAGTTTATGGATATCAATGATTACTAATATTAAGGCCATTGTCTAACTCAAGAAGCAAAGATGGCTCTAGGAGAGGAGCCCACAGAGTTGGGAGAGAGTTGTGCATCATACGTTTAGAGTTATGTTCCCACAAACGGCCCAAATCAAATCTCTCATAAATTCTGCTGATGCCAATTTGGTACTGAACTTTAGTTGACTGGATTCTTGTGTATAGGCTTGAGTAATAAATCTTCTGAACTGCTATTGTTATGTTTACATTCTTTATCATTTTTTTTCCATTTTATTGTTGTAAACTAGATTAGCCAGATGGTGAGATGGACAGCAAATAAATTTAATAAACAGAAAAATAAATAAACTCTGCCCCCCACCTCTGCCTATTCTTCTCATAAAAGAGCTGACTTAAATACCTGTTACAAAGAAGCAACAATAGAAAAGGACATTTACAATTCATGAAATTAAGCAATTAATTTTCATCTTATTAAAAATAATGTGGCTAGTCTACCTAACATTATCATACTTTACTTCTAGAAATATCAAGGCCTAAATATTCCCTAATGTTTCCATTTTATAGCCTTAAAAAAAAAATTGACTCTTAATTATTGAAAAAAATCTTGTTTTCAAATGGGTAGAAAAAATTAAGCAAGATCTCACTAATTAATTCATAGATTATCGACTGGTGAGAAGTAGAAGATGGGCCTCCCCTGCTATAGCCCCTACTTTTTGGAATATTCTCCCCTCAGAGATTACAATAGTGCCAACCCTGCTGGCCTTTCATAAGGGGTCTGGAACTTGGAATGTGTTAAAGGCCCTATTTCTTTGCTTTACTGTTAGTTAATTATCTCGGTTGCTGTATGAACTTATACTTAGGATGTTTTTATTGTTTTAACTGTATTAATAGTTTTAGAATTGTAAGCTGCCCAGAGTCACTTGACTGAGATGGGCAGCTATAAAAACTGAATGAATGAATGAATGAATGAATGAATAGATAAATAAATAGTTTACTATTGTTAAAATGGTAAAATAAAAATTAAAAGACAACACAGATTTTACTTTGTCAAGATGTCACTTTTTTCTAAAATTCCTTTGTAGATTAAAAAAAAATTAAGAAATATAAAATAATTTCTAATACTTCCAAATTGTTGGCAATTTCGGGAATGAAGTGATCGTGGTGGTAGAAACTATAGGATCAGGAACATCTAATTTAAAATTTAAAAACTTGCATGGAAAAAAACAATTTCCAGAAATATGCTCTTCCAATTAGAAACAGAAGCAATGATAATACTAATACAAAAATAACAAGAAAGTTTACCTGGTGAGTTTAATAGTTTTCCTAAAGTCATTGGTAATTGGAGCCTTAAAACCACCTTTCCTGAGCAAGGAGTCTATTGTTTGAATCTGATCCCAATCTGTTTGAAAATGACAGCAGCAGACTTATAAATATAAACTTAATTTAAAAAAGATATAACCCTTTAAAAGAAAGCTCAAGTTACTCAGGTTATTGATAAGCTGCTGATAAATAGCTACTGATAAACAGAATAGTAACTGTAAATATTGAATACTACATGATTAAAATTTCACACATATTTTAATAATAAACAACCAAAATTATCACTTCTAATATTAGAGTTCATACTATTTTAGGTATATATTAAACAAATATAATCATGCTTTAAATGAAGTATACTGTAGCTATAATTTAAAAATTTAAATCTACTAAATTTCCCTGAAAGGTTTAAATTATACTTTGGTCTTTTCATGCAGGAAGAGAAAATGTGATTCTCTGCATGCTGGAATAAATAATTTGAGGAAATGTAATATATTTCAGGGCAAAACATCAAAATAAATCATTGACTTAAACCATAATCTGTTTTCACTGTTTTAAATATTTAAAAATCCAAACAGTTATGAATAATGCAGCAATTAAAACATGATTGCCACCTTGTTCCTAAACAAAAATTAGCCTGTAAATCTAACAAATAAATAAAAATAAAATATATGTCTTAAAAAAAATCACCACACACTGAATGTATTACTATTTTTAGCCATTTAAGGTCAAAGTCTCTGCATACTTCAACCAAAGATGAGGAATGGTTTTATTCAGCACTGTGTATGCCATCTTCATGATTTACATTCTTTACACAGATTTTACTTATAATATAGAATTACATTTTATTCCACGCTCACCTTGTTCCTTAGCAACTTCAGGTAAGTATGTAGCTGTGCGCTTGACACCTTTCTCATTGATGAACTCAATTCTGATCCCATGGATTCCAACCTAAAAGTAGAAATATTAAGTCAGCTGGGAGGTAATTTCTGGGAAAAAGGATTTACCCTTGCCATGGATCTTATTCAAACATCAATCTGAAAAAAGTCTTGCCTTGCCTCCAATTCATGTATTAACCCCTATTGGCCACGAAGACAGCTTCTCAGGGTGATTTTTGCTTGGTATTTATTACCAAGAGTAAAAGGTGACTGACTGATCATTCTTGTTCTGTTATTCTTAATAACTGTTTCCAAATCCCTAATTTAAATGTACCCATTTCTTTTCACTTTCTACAGTGTCCAATGCTTTAATTATAATTTCAGTTGTCATTGACAAGATCATAAAAGATACGTATATTTCTAAATGTTCTTCCTCATTAGAACCATTATTTTTATTTTTCCAGTGAAATCTCCATCTTTATTCCTTAGCTTAAGAAAACAAAGCTGTATATCACCCTTTAACATTAACTTTGCTGTTTTCATTTTCATAATGAGCTGTCCTCTCTTCTTTACTTTCAAGAGAAGATGATATATTTTCTATATCACAATTGGCTCATGTTTTGACTTCTAATGTTTATTTCAGCTGCTATCTCATCCAATCCTCCCATTCTTATAGCATATTTGCTAAACAAATATGGGAAAAATATTCATCTCTATCTCACTCACTTTTCTGTTCTGAACCATTCTGTTTCTCCAATCTCAGTTCTTCCTGCACCTTTTCCTAGGAAGTTGGCATTCTTTATTCCTATGGAGGCCTATCAGCTCACATGTAAATTACTCTTAGCTTCATCTATTCTTCTGATTTTGATTTCATAGATGTCCTTATGAGGAATCCATATTTGTGTTGGCATCGTTCTCAAGGTCACTGAAGCTATTGAGTCCTGCTTTTGTATCAAAGTAATAATCATTTGAGAGGGACTGAAGTAATTTATTCAGTAATTCAGATTTAAATTGTCCCTTTTTTCAAATCCCATTCTTTAAATTCTATCATTATAAGTTACCCTTACTATGGAGACAAAGTACAAAATATTGATCTGAATCCAAATGGCACGAAAGAGTGATAGAAAATTCAGATCCACAGTTTTACCTCCCAGTCCAAGTAGTTAGTGGCATCCTCGAAATTAGTGAGGAGGGAGACAGAGCAGAAAAGTTTAGGCAGCTCCTCACGAGTCAGGGGTGGAAATCTGCTGTCCTTAAGTGCACTAAAGTGGAAAGAAAACATGGTCACAAACTTATATAAAACAGCTCATGATAGTATAATTTGGAAGGTTTACTACATTCAAAGAATTATTTAGTCAAATTTAAGAAAAATTACATTGCTTTGAAACAGAACAGATTTATACATACAACAAGCAGAACTAAATAAAAATATATATACAAAATGAATCGGGCTTGGTTTTCTGAGAAATCACTGTTGATTTTACCTGGTTAATGTGTATTCCCTGAGTCCTGAGTGAAGATTCATGGCAGAGAAAGTTCCAATGCAGCCCCGAAGTCGTTTGTCTCGGCCTGTCTTCCATGTCACAAAGAGTGGGCTGAAAATGGATAAAACAAAAGCTTCAAATAATTCTTGCTGAGAAAAATTAAAATACAAAAAATATGACTGCATTTATAATGAAAAATCAATTTATGTCTTTTGCAGCTTTCAATGCCTCTGTTTCACTGAAGTAATGTTGAAAATTACTAACTGCTTTCCTTCTTTTATACTTTCCAAAATCTTAGAAGTACTTAAAATGACAGGCTACATTGTTTTTAAGAATGCACAGGAATTCAGTAGCAGTATTTGAAAAACAGGCTTTAATAATACTGTTACTAACACAAAGACTATTATTTAATAATTTCACTTGGCTTAAGTATGCAGAAGATTGAGTACCTGCTTCCTTTCTGTGCAAGAAGAGAGAAAATTGCTTCTTTTTTGGGCAGGACTTGGCAATATTTTTGGATGATCTAAATCAGGATAGGTAGGCAGCATAATCCTATTGATTCTTCTGAAGCGTTCAAATGAAAGGCAGGGAATCCGAGGCCCAAACAAATTTTGTTAAATGTCAGCTACCAACTTCACTTTTTCTTTACCAGCTACACTGTTGACTGTTTTTATTTAGCAACATCTGAAAGGCCACAGGTTTCCTGCTGCTCTGCTAGTGACTTTTAATAGCTCTGGTAATGGTTTAGTACTTGACTGGTCTTCCAGTCCAGAAGCAAGATTTTATGATGGCTCTTTCCTCAAGACAACAGGTTCCAGAAGGGCTGGGAGTATGATGTTCTTCCTCATGGAAGCCATCCTATCCTCAGTGTTCATTTAATTGTCTGTATTGCTGTAGAGGTTAAGGCGTCAGGCTAGAAACCAGGAGACTCTGAGCTCTAGTCCCATTTTAGGCCCAAAGCCAGGTGTGTGACTGTGGGCCAGTCACTTTTTCTCAGCCTAGGAAGGAGGCAATGGCAACCACTTCTGAAGAAACCTTGCCAAGAAAACTGCAGGGATTCGTTCAGGCAGACTCCAAATATTACACACATTTGAATGAAAGGAAAGAAATGTTCACATTATATATAAAGCATTTGTTTTAATACTTAACAATTTCCCTTTCTCTTAGTCAAGAGATACAATTTAAAAGTGACAACTTCATTCTTAAATACAAATGGACCAATATCACAAGAAATTTTGTTATTCTGGATATAAAATACCACATTAAAAAAGTCTGATCAGATAATCAAATAACTGATTGCATATCTAAGAGCACTTTAGACTCCATGCAGATAAATAAAGTTAAGTTCAGTTAACACAGAAGAGTTGGACAACCCACTTAACTGCTGCCAAGAAAAATATCTGTTCCTGGGCAATAAACTCTTTTGTCTAAAATATTAGCTTTGAACTTGGGGAAGGGATACTTCTAGATATTTGTGTGTCTGAAAAAAGATGCTGTTGCTTTCATATTAAATTTAATGAGTGGATTCCTTAAAGCAACATTTTTTCACCTTCACTGGGTAGCCTGAAAATATAAAAAAAATATTTTTGTATCAATAGAGAGAGATGAGGACAGGAGCACTTCTAAAACATTTTCGAAGTTTGCAGTCCTGATGCACTAATTCCCTAAAGACTGGAAACAAACCTTTGTGTTTCATTTTCTTTTCTACATTTTGTGCTTACCGACATTACAAGCTTCAGCTTGGAATTAGTGCTAAAACATAAGTAGGTCACTGTTTCAGTCAGGTATAATGAACTATAGTCAACAGCAAATTACACTTGTATTTTAGTTTGAGTTTGAACACTGTATAAAATAGTAAATCATCACTTGCAAGAAAGAATCTGAAAGCTCACAGGTAAAGAAAAAGAAGAATTATGCAATCCTGAAATATTTGGGTCTATGACAATTTGCCGCAACCAACTTGCCATGGCCAACTAGCTGCAGCCAACTCGCTATGGGACAACTCACTGCAGGACAAGAGTTACATTAATATCAAAGAAATGGTGGAATAGAATTATTAGAGAAATGGTGCAAAAGGAGGGACAAAATGAAATTTGAATGACAAAAATTAAAATAATTTTATTTATTTTAAATAATTAAATTGAATTGTTAAATTGTCCTATGGTGAGTTGTCCAACGGTGAGTTGGCCGTAGCAATTTGGTCACAATGAGTTGGCTGCAGCGAGTTGTCCCATTCCAGACATTTTTCAGACTATTTGAGTCTTCATGAAGCTTTTCTTAAAGGCAATTTGAAAACTCTGAATGTATCCAATTATTAGTAAATGTAGAATTGGAATTGCTTAAGTAATTGTATTTTAAAATTATATTGGTTATGTTTTTTTTATTTCTAACCCCAGTGCAAAGTGCTATTTTTGATTTACAAAATCCTAAATGATTTGACTCTTGGTATTTTGGGGAAGTCTGGTTATGCCTTTTATAATGACCAATAAGATCCTGTTTCAAGAGTCATATTATATGGGTGCTAAATGTCATGGACCCACAGCATTTTGTACTGATTTCTGCAGTACAGGTTGTTTAACAGTCTTTGCTATCCATATTTTTTAAAAATAAAGCCTTTTAACACATTTTCTCCAAATATATTTATCTGTATTAATATGCTTCCACGATGCCTAAGAATTCTTAAGTCGCTTGCATAATAAAAGTTTTATAACAATCTGATCCTGTTTCAAGTATTCCAACAAAGAGATTCTAAACAGTGATAATATGTGATGGAACTTAAGAAATAAGCCATAATTATAGTGCACTATAAGATAAATGAATCAATGCATACAAAATTTTATCTCTACTTCTCTATTTCATGTCTTATAGTGCTGCCAAAAGCCTTATTTAAGGACCAAACTAAATACTATATGACAGATCTCGTGCAGGTGAAGAAAATATAAATCAGATGCTTTTTGAAGGAATTCCATCCGTTTTACAGGGATTCTCGTATCCCCCCCCATTATGATTCTAATTTAGAGTGTTCTTCTATTATGGGTATTTATCCTAAGAGCACAGATAATTGGAACTGCCAAAGTGTTAAAGCGGTCCTTTGAACCAAATCTAAATAAATTTTTCAAGAATTATTTTTTATGAAGAAATTCTAAAGCCAGGATAATGTTATGCCTAACTTAAGATTAAATTTAGTTTTTGTAACAGAGCAGTTTACTTTTAAAGATAATCTGAGAAAATATAGTAATTGTGATATGGTTGTTTTTAATTTGTTGGCTATCAGATTTGTATTTTTAACTTTATATTAGTCTAACGTGCTTTCAAATAAAATCTTAACTGTTCTCCTCTGTAATTACCTCCTGACCTAGTTTCTGAGTTCTTCAGTATGCTACACTTCTGTTGATATCCAATGATTAAGAATATCATCAATGGAATTAAACTAGTTGTAATAAGTATTCCAGATCTAAATCTGAAGCTCATTGTAGCTATTTAGTGTATAGTTTTCAATTTTGTTTCTATTTTTAACAATATGGCAAAAAAAAAAAAAATGCTACAAAACCCTAGTTTGCTAGACAATTAATTCAAACATACAAAAATCTGGATGAAAATTAAAACTGCCATGTCTATCTGAAAAAAAGCCTACTGTTCCATTTCTTTATCTAATCAGCAAATAATCTATTAACATTTATCTTCTATTTGTAATATTTTAAATCAGCTCTTACGATTTGTAATGTTGTTACATAAACTATTTTTAAATATATGAACATGAAATCCTTGATAATAACAGTAATCCCATTAAAAATCACAGTAAACAGTGTCTAAAACAAAATAGCTACAGAATCACGTATTTGATTCTGATTTAGAAACGTAAGTTTCTTAATTCAAACTACAGATGACTCCCTTAGCTTTTTGTTTAGTTAACATTGTAAACAAAGTAAATCTGCTCTTCTCAGCCTCTCTGCTTCGAGTTTCATTTGATTTAGAGTTATTCCTACAATGGGAACAAAGCATAGTTAGAAACAGAGATTCTTTTTTTTTTCTTCAAAATTGGTATTGACTACATCACTGACTTTATGTTTTTGGTGTTCCAAGCTGGAAGCCAAGAATTCTATACTGCTAGGATTGTAAGCCACTGGTAGAACATTTAATAAATTCTCAGTGCCATGGATTAAAGAGATCCATTGAGATGGCTCTTGTATATATATAAAAAAAACAGTAAGGTTAAAAGAAATAAAAATCTGCATCTTTTTTTATAATAAGCTAACTTAAAATATAGGCATAGAACACAGCTATGTTGTCCAGTTAGAAAATAACAAACAGCATAGTATCTTCATTAAGGCCAATTGACACATTACCAAGTAGCAAACAAGTTTTGAACTCAGTGCTACTCTTCAAATAGACCCTTAGGCAAATAGGTGGGTATGACTTAAAAACAACAACATGCCTCCTAGAATACTCTCTGTCTTGTAAAAACTGTAAATTTAAGTTTCAAGTGGAATCTGTGACAAAACATTGCAATGTAGAGTGCTCTTGTACAGGATAATAACTAACATCTTCTTTTTCCAAGGTAATTTCCCCTTACTCTCCTTATCTGCCCCCTTTTAAGATGAACAGTTTTTATATACATTGTGCATGGACAATGTGCATCATTCACTTGCTCCTCTGAAGAACTTTTTCAGTAAAGCTTTTCCATTACTTTTGCAAACCTTAGTGTTAACAGAAGATTCCCAATTATTCCTCCTCATTATTGGACAATTTTTTTTTAATTTTTTTTAAAAGTTTTTTATTAATAAAACAATTAAAACAATTAAAACAAAAAAGGACATGACATGACGTTCCAGTATATATAATCCTAACAATTCGTTCCTTATCATACTTAAAGTTCTATATATACATCTCTCTCTATATATAAATATATATTCCCCTATATAATACAATATTATACAATCTTGAGCTTGTTTCTCTATATATTAACATATAATTTTATATACCACAAACTTAAACTTTAACTCAAAACCCGAACAGTTCTTCTTGACTCATACCAGCAGTAAAATTTGTCCCAGATTCCAAAATATTGGACAATGTTATTTACTGCATAAAGAGCCTCATTTATGGAACAAAAGTCTTTTATGTAGCTCTAGATTTTGCTGCATATTTTTATATATGACTTGATCCCTATCCTTGTAATAAAAACAGGAGACACTAAATTTAAAAAAAAAAAAAAAAGCAAAACGCATATATAATAGTAAAAACTGTTGCATGCCACACTGCCAAACCTATAATAATCTTAACATGGAGAAAATGTTCTCTTTCCCATCAACAGTAGCCAAGCATGAAAGAACTTCACCCATAATAGCGTTTGTTTCATTTTAGTGAGCTTTGTGTGAACTCATCAAGCAAAGTTTATTCCAACAGTCAAGGTTAACCAGAAACCTCTGCACTGTGATAGAAAACTATCCCCAATCACCTTATTCTACCAAATAAAACATGATTACCAACACAGATATTATATATCATGGCAGACTGAGGTAGCAGAAATCTAGCAAGTATGAGTCTCTCAGAATTAATATGCAATTTTCATTTACTGAATGGGAAAAACATTATTTATCAAGGAGGCTCTAAAAACCCGAAGACATAAATTCAAGCCCTATTGTGAGAAATGGTAGAGTAAGGTCCAATTCATCTTCTGCATACATTGATAGCTAAAATTAAGTTAGACACAAGGATGAAATAGTAGGCAGAACTAGAATCCACACTAGTCTAGAGCAACTCCTTACTCCATCATCAAATATATTCCCTATATACTATCTATATACATGTTCAGACATTTACACCTTTAGTTCACAGGCTGTAAGGGAACATTAGATCTTTATTGTATTATAGCAGTTACATATACAATAACTTTCAGTTCAAGCTCTGAATGCAGTCTCACAACAAAAGGAGTTGGGAGAAGTCCACACAAACAGATATAGATATGTTTTCTTAAGTAATCAAGGGAATGCCAAATAGGGATGCATACAACAGCTTGCTATTAATAAATTATATCTTTGTATTTTTCTTCCTCAATGTTAAATGACTGTCTTGTTTACAGAACCAGAAGCCAGGCCTCCTGTTGAAAGCTGAAGGGCCTATTTCCTTAGTATAACTAAAATTCAAGTGGTTGGATGATAGAACCATCCATGCACCAAACCTTAATAGTAAGAAATCTCTCTTTTTACCCAGTATCATTCTGAGCAATAGAAACCAGGTGTTAAGTGAACATTACCGTCTATACTAACAAAAAGACAAGCGCTGCAATAAAGTGAAATCCTTATTTTTATTTTAAATATTATGTCCCACACTTCTGCATGTAGCATATACAGTGCTGTAGTTCTAAAATAAAACAAAACCACATAGAAGGGATTACAAGCCACCCTGTCACATTTTATAAATGGAAAACTGTATAATAGTAGTGGGTGTGGGTACTCTTGCTTAATTTCCATAGAGAACATTGCTTCACTTGTTATGTAACTGGTTGCCGAAATATGGAACCTATTGGCAACCACACAGTGGAATAATTGGAATCACATTGGTCTAGTTTTGCTGTAAAAATTTCCTTGTAGTCTGCATGGCACCAAGAATGGAAAATATCCAGCCCTCTACATCTAGTAAGTACAGTTTGTAGAAATCTAAAGATATAAAGAGAGAGTAGCAATTAGCGGATGTAAGGCACAGTCTCTGAATTTAAATACATGGTACTTATTTGTGAAGAAACCACTCAATACTGCTGTAGGTGCTCAAATAGTATATCAAATCTTACCCTAAATACCCACTTTTCAGGAAAGAAAACCTCTGTATGTTTATTCTCGTATTCAGGTTTTGATGCTGTGAGGCAAAAGGGATCATAAGTATATGATTAAAAGCAGCAAGATTTAGAATATCTAGCCTTCACTAACAGTTATGTATTTGCATTTTACTGTTTTCAAGGCTACTGGAGCACACACACTAAACCTGTGGTGCCTCAAAGTATTGTAGAAGAAAATATCAATTTACTGATAAAATTAGTCAAAATGCAGTTTTAATTTTTTATTGGTAAGGGTGGGAATATTGATTGAAACTATATTCTTAAGTATGGTTTCAAGTCTTACAAGTCTAGCTAGTTTAGGAAACAAAAATCTGAAAAGATTCCTCAAAAGCTCTTTATTGCTTGTAGCGTAATGTAACAACATTGAAATGTTTATCAAGTAAATTCATAGCTTGTATGGACTGTAATTAAAGTAGTTACTCTAGGTCATCTTTTTCATGTTTCTCTCCTCCCCCAGACTGAACAATCTGCTTCACAGTGCCCCTATTTCCTCCTTCCTTAACTGTTTTGCTACCACTCTGTATTCCCAAAGCCTCTTTGGCATTCCATCATACATAGCTTACCTCTTCAAGATGCTTCGTCCTTTTATCCCAGTTGTAGGAGTAGTGTTGATAATCGACATTCATGTCTTAGGGTAAGGTAGCTGTTTGGAGTTCTCTAACAAATGTCAGCCATGTCCTCTGGGCAGGTTGAACTATTGTGGAAAGTATTCTTCTGTATTTCTCATCACCACACAGCCCCTTGGTCAGTTGCAAATGTTCTCTCATTCTCATTCTCACACTGTTTCCCTCCCTCCTTCTCTCACATACACAGACAAGAGCACACCTTAATATTTCAGCTAGAAATCTTGTGTGGAGTTTATATACTGGTAAAGATACACTGGGATTAAAGGCAGGATTAATTGAAATCTTAACTACACCATAACGTAGGAATTCTGCCATAATTTTGTTTTGGCTCTCCATTAAATATAAGAGGACATTTCCAATCATACCAACCCCTTTATCAGTGTAATGCTACACTGATGCAATAGTATTAGGATGAAACACAGTTCTTCTTCCAGTATCCTATTGGCAGAACATCATAGTAATAAGGATATGTTTATGTATTACCATTTTTACTCAGAAGAGTAAATCTCAAAATCAGTTGGTAAAAGAAACTTTCATTAAATCCTACTTTTCCCACCACGTCTACCATAGTGATTGGCATCTTAGTTAGACTCCATCTAAAGTTCCATTTGAAATGGTTTCTACAGAATTGTATTTTGTTAAGCTAAGGCCAGTGTAACTCCATGTTAGGTCCTGTGCTGTTCAACTAAGGCCATTCAGAAATTAGTTCTGAATGGTGTACCGCAAAACTCCCATTTTAAGTCTTGTGATGTTCAACATATTTTTAAGCAATTTGACTACAGGATTAGTATCTATGATTATCAAATTTGCTCATGACATGAAGATGGGGAGACAGCAAATTCCTTAGTAGATAATATAAAAATTCAGTAGTAACACATATGAAAAGGATTTAGGTGTTTTAGCAGATTACCAGCTGAATATGACCCAACAATGTTGTGCAGCTCCAAAAAAGAAACAAGAAAAAGCAATCCTAAACTGCATTAATGGAAGTAGAATATCAGGACAATATAAATTATTGTTCCTCTCTCTTCTGCATTAATAAGACTATTTCTAGAATACTACATCCAGTTGTAGGCACATATTTTAGAAAAGACACGGTCAAACTAGAACATGCCCAATGGGAGCCACCAATATGATAAAAGGCCTGGAAAGCAAAACAAAAAACAAAAATACTTATAAGAAGCAGGTGGAAGTTTTGGTATGTTTAGCTTGAAGATGAAAAGACTGCAGAGACAAGGCAGATGTCATCAAATCTCTGAAAAGCAGTCCTATTGGACAGAATTTAGACCTGTTCCAGAAAACAGGACAAGCAAAAAAATGGGTTTAATTTAGCAGGTAGTAGAGGGGGGGGGGCTGTGTGTAGATTTTACTAGAACATAAAAAATGGTAAGAATTGTTCAGTATTGAGCAGATTGCCTCAGGAAGTGGTGGACTATTTAAACAGAGACGGTGTTTAGATAGAGACTGGGTTAGCATCCATAGACAATGTTATAGTACTAGATTTGTGCATCAGCAGAAGGATGAATCTCCAAGTTAACTTCCAACCCTTACATTATACAAGTAGCATTTCACAGAGAATACAAACTACAAGAAAAAATATCCAACTACTGAAGTCAAATGATGTAAGTTTAACTGATGCAATATAGCATGCTTCACATGGGCTAAGAAACTGTCAAAGTATCACCAACATTCATTCATTCATTCATTCATTCATTCATTCATTCATATATATGTAAATATTGTTATATACCATCATCTAGAGATTCTTCCCAGGTGATCTTGAATGTCTATTCATGAGACAAACATAACAGAAATATTTTGCCATGGGATAAAAATCTATTAAGTAGACTTCTAGTTATCTATTACATTTATATCTGACTTCCCCTTCAGGTGTTCAAGATGCCATATATAACAGTGCCTCTCTAATATTTCTCACAACTTCATGGGGAGTTTAGGTAGAAAAAGACATGGCACAAAGTCACTCAGTGAGCTTCCATGGCTGACGTAGATTTGAACCTAGGTCTCCCCAGTCTTCAGTCAGCATGTTCATCTCTATCCCATACTACTTTATTAAAGTCTTTCCAGTTATTAAATATTAAAATATGTCCAGTTATTAATATATTCATGTTTTTTCCTATTCTTTTAAAAATTATAACTGTGTAGAGCAAAATGTTCACTGGCACATATTGATATTACTATAGCTACAGTTGAACACTACACTAATCCAAGATTACTGAATTAACCAAAATGCTTGATTCACATAACACTTTAAACCATAAACTAAGCATAGTGGATTATTTAACACAATGTATTAAACCATGAAATAGTCAATATTTTATCCTAGAATATTGTGCAAAGTCACCTTGCATATCTCTAATTACAAACTATGCTTCAGGAAATGTATGAATCACAAAACTGGGAAACAGTATAAATTGATCCTATATGTTTATTTAAACCATCACTTTTAATATTTGAATCTGATATTGATTTCTCCACTTTTTCTTGATATAAGCATGTCTTTAATAAGTGTAGGATATATACTATAGTACATTCTATTAGATTATATTAATTTATCCCAATACCACTTCTTTGGTAACTAGCAATGCTTCCCAAACATATGCAAGAAACTATGCAAAACTGTCATCATTCAACATACTACTTTTTGCTCTATTGGGGAGGCAAGCTCAACTTCATGTATAGTTGATTTTGTTTCACATAAATTGAATTCAGAGTGATTCTTAACTAACTACATGAGCAATATAGGGAATCAGTGCTGACCATTTCAGTTATACTGCATATGAAATTTTATTCCTTTAAGAAACTTTTTGCTTTTTCAAAAAAAGCAAGATACATCCTGAATCAGGACAAATTCATCAACCTCCCTTGATTCCCATCATGAATCCAATGGCAAGGATGAGAAATTGCTGTTGTATCCAGATTCCTGATGCAGGAAAAAGATATGGAAATGTATCATACATATCAGAAATTCCAGAAAAGAAGTGCAACAAGGTGCCACTGTTGCATTCCATTTTCTACATGGATGCTGTAAGTATGAATAATCTAGAAGTCAATGGATACTCAAAAAATAAGGATGTGTAATACTCTTTGGTTCAAGAAGAGAACATTCTGGATAACTCACAAACTTTCTGTTCCCCTCTAGATTGTGCTATTCTGGGAAAGTTCAGTAGTTTCCAAGAAAAAAATCCCTGAAACTGGATTTTGGAATACCATGCTTCAGATTACTTTCAGTTTGAGGAATTTACATTTAGAAACTAGTAACTGTCTCTAGAACAGCATAGTCCAGAAGAGCTTCAGTACAGTCTAGAACACTCCTGAACCAGTTTGTATCTTCCCACTGAAAAAACAAAGACTATATTGTATAAATATGAAATATGTAAGTAATTTTAAAAAACACTCTAGCAGAGCTTCGGTCTCTATCATTTTCATTCTTCTCTCTATCACAATATTATATTAGCACTATATAAACATTTCTGGTCTTACAAGTGTATACTTTCCAGTACCAGTAACACAGTTATAGGAGTTCAATTTTGTTCAATAGGTATTCTGAATTCAAATTATTTATTCTATAGAAAGCATAACCCTTCTGCCTATCGATAGTCCTCAACTTACAACTGGCTGCTTAGTGACCATTTGATGTTCCGATGGACATACCTGGTGGGTACTTATGATCCAAATCTGAAGTTTTGACAACTGACCGCCATGAGTCATGTGAACGCACTTCTGGTACTCAGCAACCAGGTCATATTTATGGTGGTTTGCAACATTCTGCGGTTATGTGATCACATTTTACAAAGTTTTGCCAAAAACAGTATTTACTTCTGATTTCCACCAAAGCCGCATTGGTTTGCTTTAAAACCATGATGTTTGCTTAACTATCACAGATTCACTTAACGACTAGGGTCAACTTTACAAACATCACAATTGTGATGGGCAGACTCCATTATTGTATCATGTTATGATAAAACTATTTGGTTTCAAAATCCTGAATGTAATCAAAGTTGTCTTGGGCATGCAACTTTCATTCTGACTATATCCAAATGATTGAGAATTGGGTTAATCAGCTAAAATACCATGTGAGTTCAATTTTCAATGACCTAAATACAATTGCACAATTTTACTTATACAATTGTAGTTGTACTTATACTTTGAGATTTTATTTAAACTGGAAATCTTTATGTTAGCTGATTATCAGGTGCAGAATCTTAAAAATATGGATTAAAATTGATTTTAAGATGTTGGTTTATTCTGATCTTAGTAACTATGGTTAGCTGAAAATTTCTGGTTTGCATTTATGCACGCAAAGAACATACTAGAATTGGATGTTTTCATATTTTCTACCATTTATTATTTTTATTATTTTAAAATGCTTTTAAAAATGTAACTGTAATATATATTTTGAATTGTAAGCAACCCAGTCTTTTCCTGAGATGAGTAGCTGTAAAAATTGAGCAAATAAAAAAATAAAAAATATTGAGTTGAGCAAATAGCAGAAACTCTGTTCATATATTAGCTTATTCAACCAAGATAGGCTGACCAAATTGAGCTAACCTTTTTGTGAAAAACTAACCGGAAATAGTGACCAATCAACTAATGCCTTGGGTAAAAAAATTAGAGAAAGGAAAATTCTGGGTTCCTTCAAATCATTTGTAATTGCAGCTCTTTTTGAGACCTTCATTATTAAGTCTTATTCATACTGTGATATTCAATATGCTCAGCGCCCAGTAGAATGAAAAAGATGGGGACAAACCAGAATTGCTGATTTAGTCTAGGGCTGGACTTTCTTTCCTCAGCTCTCCAAATCCTAATGCTCTCCAACTACCACTGCACAGAGTTGTTGTATCTCATAAACACCAATATATGCATGCTTTCTATTTATAGCAGACAGTTTCATTTTATATGTTAAACCATCTACAAAAATGACATAATATTTTAGATTTCTTAGAAGATAACCTGTTTTTTGAATAACTCTTTCATTATCCTTTTGGATGGATATTCAGTTTCCCTCCCATGCCCATAAATTTACTCACTAGGGATCATTGGTAAATCGAGGAAGTCGTGGCTGAGGGAAACCATAAAGATGACAGTAGAGTACATCAAAGCAATAGCAGCACATCTCCGCTGTCACGACTAGATTTTTGGTGCTGTTGGCAGTTCCATTAGGCCGGGCAAGTGGGCTCAATGCTCCTGAAGTGGGATTCATTCGAGTAATTGGAGAATTTCCAGGGCATAAAGTCAAATCCGATACATTCTCCCTTCCACTGCCCCCATCTCCATGCTGGTGGTTCTGAAGAGGACCTGAACTAGAGACTGGCACAGTTGTGGCTTGATTCCCGTGACTATGTGTTCCACTTCCAGACAATTTGGGTTTCTTTACCCCACAACAGCCTGCTGCCAACTTGGGCTCAAGTGGAGGAACACAGCGTCTTTTTCCCATCCTGATTCAGCACCTACTGTCTGAAGCACTGTAGAACCCTGATAAAACACACAATATGCAACATATGTCATTTCATTAATGAAAAAATATATAACAAAGTACTTTTTCCAGTAATAAAACAGCATATTTCACATTATAACATACGTATTATACAAGAAAACTTGCATATGACCTAGCCAAAAATTAAACAGAAAAAATTGAGATTACATGACATCAAAAGTTAATTTAAAAATGGATCAGCAATTCTGGACTAATCAGAAATCGTTGGACTACCATCTTATGTAGTTCTCAAGTTATTACAATTGGGACCGGGATTGCTATTGCTAAGTGATGTGGTCATAAAGTGTGATGTCACATGACCGCATCACTTAGCAATGACAATCCTGGGCAATCCTGGTTGCCACTGTAATCCTGAGATATGCTAGTCGGTAAGTGGAAAGTGGCAGGAGTTCTAGGGCTGTGCAAGTTACGGGAGATAGGAGAGAAGCTTTCAAGTGTGAAGCTTCAACTAATATCTTGTCTGGAGTGCAAAACTGTTGTTTTGACTACAGCTTGGCTGCTTGAATGTTTTGGAAGTATTCCAAGCTAAAACCAGAATGAGATCTAAAATGCTTGAAACTGCATGTTTCATACTTGAAATAGGACATATTGTGAAATTTGAACTTGAAAAATTTAAAAATGAGCAGATCCCTACTTTCTACTTTTGGAAATAATAGTCAGAGAAACCCAAGAATGATATTTCTTTTTTACTTAGGCTTCTGTTCCTATTAAAAAAATATTCTGTATCAAGACAGATGGTTATCCACACCTGCTATTTATTCGGACAAATACAATTTTTCTTTCCTTGCAGCCACCCTGCATTGTCTTCTAGAAACAAAATGGCGGTATCTTGATATCTTTGTATTAGTGAGGGCATCCATTCTTGGAAGTGTTATTTCCTCAGTTATAATTGGGCAATGTGGTACAAGCGATTCCTACTGGCTTTGATCAGGGAATCCCAAATGATAACGTAAATACTTCAATCTCTGGCAGAAGAGCTGTTTCTGCAGCATAACTAGCTTTATTTCAAATTATAATGTGAGCAGAAAAGCATTCTTAGCTGTAGGCCTCAAACTCTTTCATTGAATGACTGAAACAAATTATTACCCCAAAATGTGATAAAGATAGCAAAATTTGTAAAAATATTAAAAAAACATATTTCTACACTGGCAGCTAATATGCTAAATAAAACTTCAGCATGCAATATATTTATAAATCTATGTTTATACTAAATTGATACCGTTTACAACTATGTGAGAGAACTGTATAGTAATACTATGTGCAAAAGTTCTAAAAATGTGTATACACAATGCAGGTATTTAACACAATACTTCATGTTAAATATTTGTAAACATCAGTCTCCAAAAGATTAAGAATTAAGTACCTATTCAGTTCCTTTTGAGAGAAAGAAAATAAGAGGAAAAAATTGCACAGCTAGAAGATGACCTTCCCACTTTGCTGGAGTGTGGAACAGCAACAGCTGTCACAAATGTTAGCATTACCATTTACATGCTATTTGCATTTTTACACAAACAAGCTTTTGTATATTAGGCTTCAGATAAATGCTTACTGAAAGCAGAAACCTTGTACTGCCAAGGAGGAAGTGGACAGGTGGAAGGGGAAGCTATTTTATTTCTGGAATGAATTTCCTTTTCTCATGGCCCATTCCTGTTTTCAAATCTGAAAAGAAATAAAACCCATAAATTTTTAGATGAGCACCATTAGAGTGTTAGCTATCAACAGACGTGCAAAAGTGACTAAATATACATTCCAAAACATTTCCTACATGGATTTAAAGTAATTCTATCTCAGTGTCTGGAACAAATTTTCTTTAATATATAGCATAGATGGAGGGCATTGTAGAAAAAAATGAGAAAAGTAAAGTAGAAGAATACAAATTATTAGAAATATCCAAGAACAAGGAAGGACAAGGACGTGAACTTATCACTGAAATATGTAAGATTGGTGATATAAAAAGATTAGCATTGGGGAAAGAAAGTGACCTGGAATAACAAATAACCTTTATTAGAAAAATGTCTACAGAGGAAATCAAGAATTTTCAGAAAATTTCTTCCAACATTCAAGTGGTGACTCTTCCTTCTAATTAAGGCACAACTATATGCACACTTAAGTTTCCCTTGACCCCCTCCCCAATAAAAATAGGCAGAATACTGTAAATGATTGACTGTAGCTACAATTCTAAGAACATATTAGGGACCAATTGTACTGATGTGGGGCATGTTCCTGTATAGAGGCACTATTGTACATACAGAACAGTACAGAACAAGGAACAACCTAGATTATCTTAGCAAACGCAAAAATATAACTTGGATTCTCTTCGTTCATACATTTTTCCCAACACCATGCTATATAATTTAACATGGCAGGAAAGCAGCAAGGAAAATTTAAGCTTGCCAAAGTCCCCCCGTGAGCTGGATCCGCTCCAACCGGGGTTTTGATCCTAACGTGGCTACCGCATGCTCGCCAAGAAACTGGCAATCAAATAGACTCAAGACCCCGACCTAAGTGAGGCAGTGGACCAGAACAAACGTGAAGGGAGGCTGCTTAAGAGGACCCGCTGGCCTGGCAGGAAAGGGAGGCAGCAAGGAAAGCTTCCAAGTTTGCCGGCAGGCCAGGAGACAGGAAAGCGCGCTTACACGAAGGTCTGAAGCTTCGCCTGCGGGATAAGAGGCGAGGCAAGCGGTCTGCGGTGAGATCTGAGGTGAGCCGAAAGGCTGGCTACACTCTGTGCCTGCCTCTCCCCCCTCCCCCAGGGACGGGGCTGCCCCAAAAGAGCCTGACACCGCGCACCTTTTCTTTCCTTGACGCGAAGACGGTTCCCTACTCCAATTACTTTTCAACCTAACCACCGCCGTCGCCACCACCACCGCCGCCGCCACCGCCGCTCCTCCTGCTCTTGCCTCCTCCCCGCCGCCGCCGCCGCCGCCGCCGCCACCACCTCTACTACCCCGCGCTTCATGGAGCCATGGGCCAGGGCGGGCGAGAGCTGGAGAAGTGGACCCAGCCGGGCAGGGGAAGGGAGGACAAGACAGGCTGCGGGAAAGAACCGCACAGCAGAATCGGACGAAGAATCGCGGAGTCGCCGCCGGCTAAACAGAGCTGAAGCAAGGCAGGAGAGCCCCGGGTCCTCCACCTTCCCGGCGGTCCCTTCTCTGAGTGTGAGGTAATGGGAGAGGAATGTGCACACCGACCTCCCATCGGCCCCGTGAAAACCATAGACAGAGCGAGGACAGTTTCTCCAAAAGAACCATAGATGACAGGAACTTCCACCCACCGCATAGTGAGCCGTTAAAGAGGTCACGTGAGAAGCCCTGGCGACTATAGAGAACGAAGGGAAATGGAGAAGGTCGTCCTTTTAACGGATACTAGAGTTGATTGCGTATGTTAGGCTTTCGTTTGGAATTTCCTCAAAAGGCTATTTTGTCGGTACACCGGTAAGAACTGGCAGCCTCAGGATGATTAGGACAAGCTTGTTACGTCTTTAACAGCACGAGGGCGAAGAAAATAGGTCGTGAAAAGTACTTCGGGACAACTGGTCAATGTTTAGAAGCGCTGGCCTCTTTTGTACTCGTCTAGCTAACGATGTGATTTTATTTTTTTTTAAAAATCTAGTGTTGCAATTCAAAAACGCTCTGTTCTATCGATCAGGTTTTTTTTTCTTTTTCTTTTTTAATTCTATCACATAAATTAGAAATGCATTATTTTTCAGCCCAAAGTCTCACCACTTCAAGTGCACTCTTAAAAAATTGGAAACCAAACTACCGGTTTAGAAGCTCCGGCTAGGGTTAGGCTGTGTCTTTTCTTGCATATGGCCAATTTCTCACGGGACGAAGATTGACTGCGGTTAATAGCATTATATACATCTCAAAAGTGGGACTTTTTATAAAAAAAAAAAAATCGTGCAACAATATGCCTTTTAGACTTCTTCAAAAATTTTACAACATATACATTGCAGGTAATGTATAGCTACAGTTTACCTGATTGTAGAAAGTAAGGTGAACCAAATGGAAGAGAACTTTTTTGTTGAAATACCTCACTTTCCGCAAAGCTGTTATTGGCTACTAATCTGAGCCCCTTATTGGCAATATTTCAAAACACAGGTCAGCCAATAAACTAACATTTACATAATGCTGCATCTAAGTACATAGTAGACTATTATTAATGTCATGCATCTGTGTACATAATCTTCTATTTAAGACTTGTTATCCAGTTACATCTTGACTTTTTGTGATCTGATGAATATAGTTTTGCCAAGACTGTTTGCTCATGCTTGGGTGATTGGTGACATTATTTAACCACTTTTTCTTCCTGTCAACTTCTTTTTCAATTGTTTTCAATTTTTCTGAAATTCATGAAATAGCTTTATTGCATTTGTTAACTAGTACAAGAGAATTAGAATTCAAATATCCAAAAACTTAACTGATAACACCAGAATAATTAGGAAAGATATATACAAACAAAGAATTTGGATTAAAAGACAAAATATTAAGGGCATGCTCAGGCTGCATATATTGAACCAAGGAGAAAAGAAATTAAAATTTCCAGCCTGGTTAATATAAACTTTAAAATAGCAATATAAAATAGATACACCCACACAGACGTATACACTTCAATTTTCCTGAAAATCAGGTTCTTTTCCAATAGCACTTGTTTCTGTGAAAAGACATTCTCTACAGAATTATGAAGATTTAGCTTCATTATTTTTCCACTGAGCAGTCTGATTTTATTTCAGTATTATTTGCTCTTTCTGTAACTTCATTAATTTTCTCCAGAGTTACAATTGAAAGACATCAATTTTTCTTGATTTAGATTTTCAAATGGTCCAGCTTTCACAGACATATGCTACAATTGGAAAAAAAACATTTCTATGACAGAGCATACTTTTGTTATCATATCTTTGTGCTTTAAATTTTAAAATCAAAATTTATTTAAGATTCAAGATAAATTTGATTAAACATAAGGACTAAGTAAGTGTCTTTTTTTCAGATAATTAAATCAGCTATTTTCATGAAGGTCCTGACAATACTACACATTTTTACTGAGATGTACGTTCAGCTGAACTCATAGAAACTTCCTCCCTTAGTAAGTATGCTTAAGGCTGCAGATTTAAATGACAAATGTAAATGTATTGGCAGATTGAATTGTAGAGCAGGCAAAATCTACTGCAGATGTTTGTGACACAGCATTTTAAGGAGGAGTTTTCAGATTTTGCATTGCTAGGACCACCTAAAATGATAAATAGTAAAGCTTGATTGCTGTAGGTAAGGGCCGCAATTCCCATGTCCAGTACTCCTATTTGAGAAAAGGATAAAAAGCTGGAGGCTTTGAGTGGAAACCACAGCATGCCATAACACAAGATAAAATTAGGCATCCTGATTCAAAAGGCAATTTTGGGAAAGAGAGTAAAGCATCCATAGTCTGCAAAAAAACACCACATATTGTTTTTCATGCATTTTATACCTCCTATATAGAATATCAATGCATTGTATTTCTGTAGAAGACAGCTTGCTATTCTTGCAACTCTGCTTCTGGGATTATGGATTTTGGGACAAACGGGTTTCTGGGCACAATCTACGGGTCAGTCAGTCATCTTCTCACTTCCTCTTCCTCCATGTAAATTACTCCTTCCCTAGGGACTCCTTTCTGTCTCAGAAGCATTTCATCCTTTGCAGCCTGTCTACCTGACTAAACATATGACACTTCCTTTGAATGTGTGCAGAGTCAAGTAGGCTTCTCTCCAAATAATTTGCTGTATCCTTAATAATCTTGGCCCTAAAGTTCAAGGCTGGACTGTGGCTAACCTGCAAGTTGACCTGCAGAATTAAAGCTTGTAGTGGACCTGACAAAAAAAAAATAGGAATACTGGTCACAAGAGGGAGAGCTGGGCACCTACTTTAGGTTAGATTGGGAAATGGTCCAGCAGGTTCATCTACAGGCCCAACTGGTGGGCAGAATCTGTTGTCTCAGTGGGGATCTTGTACTTTCAAAGCTCCCCTTCCATTTTTGAAATGGACATATATTATCTACTACCTAACAGGTTGGGGCAGCATGGCTAAAAGTTGTTTTTTCATGGATGGCATAGAAATCCTTCTTTTCCCCCAGCACAACTGGATCTATCTGCAGCCGGCGGCTTGCCCTTCTCTGACAAGAGTAGTGCATTTTTGCAAGAAAGGGATATGTCTGTGCCTTAGGCTTGTGCTCAGACCCAAAAGTTGATCTTGCTCTGGAATAAAATTCACAGATGCAACATTCTGTTGGCAAGTCCGTCCAAATGTGTGACTTCACCTCAGATTTGCTAATGGCACCACTGGGGATCATGAGAACCATTATGTTAGAAAAATAGAGCAAAGAATTCCCAAATTGACTGCTAGTGAATATATGGCTATGTCTCTTCTGGTTTTTTTTGACATCAGTATGGGTGTGATTTGTGATTGCCTTCTTACAGGATGCTTTTCCATTTTCCATGGCCCTGGGGTTTTCTGGTGATCTGTCATCTCAGTACTTATTAGATCTGATCCTCTAATACAATTATTATTGCTTTTATTATATTTATAAGGCTATCCAAATAGGAAGGATTATAAGTTATTAACAACACAATTCTTTACATAATTTTTTTAGAAATAAATCAGATGAATTCATTTAGTCCCTTGTGAGCAAGCAAATTTAGATCAAGCCTAAAAAGGTCTATTGATTTTATGTACAAAATTCTACTGAATCTTGCTTCTAAATACATAGAATTGCACTGACACATAGAAAAAAATTAGTTTGAACCCAGTGACATGTTTGCATACCAGAATCTTAGTACCTTTGCAGAATTACTTGAATTTAAGTCATTTTTTATAAATTTAGTTGCTTATTAGAATTACTTTTCCTTTTACATAAAAGTTGTGAAATCAAATGTAATTTTTGATTTAATATAAAAAGATATCAAGGAACCCTTGATGTTGCCCTACAATGTAAGTAGTCTTGAGCTGTAGGGATGGGCAGCATGCTATAGAATCCAGCATGCATAATCAGGTTTATTGTATGTATGTTGACTCATGAGCTGAGAACATATAAAAATTCAGGTATTCATTGCTGTTCATTGTTAATTGAGGAAACTTGTACATTAGAAGAAATCCTCAGTTTAAGGTTCTATAATTGTCTTTTTAGAGCTAGTAGGTTAGTCTGAAAATGTGCTTTGGGATTTTATTATATGATTGTATGGTCTTTTCTACACTAATTCAAATGGCCTATATTTTAAAATAGCTCTGTAAATATTAGCACAGAAATAAATGCATAGATAAGCTGTACCTCAACTTTTAACTGTCACAGCTGCTACACAAACTCTTACACAAGTACAAGCAAAAAGCCTTATACCAGAGCAGTCCATTATAAAGAAAATACCCATCTTGTGCAAAAGAGTGGTCCCTAACCTTTACATCATACAGGCAGGAAATAAGAGGTGCAAGAATTTGAACTTTTATCCCATTAGAGTTTGCATTTGCTATAGATAAGTCATTGTAATTTCTTTTGTGGCATCTTTGTTAATTTTGCTACAATAAATCTATCACTTGGGATCCTTGGAAATCTATTCTTTAAAATACTTTCCTAGCTGAGCTAACAACAGTACAATTGTTTTGTAAGTAGAACACTAGAATTGTGTAACAGAAAATAATGTAGCACTCAGATTGTTCCATTTTCAAAAGTCTTGGTTGGCTTTTTAGTGTTGAATCTGCAACAGTAAAACGAGGGCATGCATATTATTGGTGATTAACAATAACATTTAACATATTTAATAACAGCATGTTCCATAGCAGGTAGGATTATCTTAGAGAATTTTCTATTTTATGAGTTTTACAGGGGGAAATTTTTAAATGATGTCAAGTGTCACAAAATTTCTATGGTAGGAATCTATACAGTGCTGTCAATTTTTGAATTTGAAATTGGAGAAGTTTCTAGAGTCACAAAGATACTGCGGCTTGCTAATCTTTTCAGTAGAAGGAGTTGACATGGTTTTATTATCCAAATATGAACACTTTTTCTTATGTCCATTTTGATGTTACTCTTCTTATCTGATATTCAATGTTATTGGAAAATAAATTAGAAATAGTAAGAGTTGTGTGTGCTTGGGTTTTTGTGGATTGGTCTCTCTTCCCCACTATTAAAAATTGGAGCAACCTGAACTTCAGTACAACAAGAAGAATTAAAACTGAAACACATCTAGAGAATGATAATCTTGGATTACCTTCATGAGACTGGATCATGAACATAATGGAAACTCTGATAAAAGTACACATATGTATTAAACAGAGCTCTGTTTAATAGTGGCATCATCATCTTATTCTGTGCAGTCCTAACTGAAATCAATAGGAGCAGAATTTCCATAAAGTTTGGATTCTTATTCTTTCTGTCAAAATGACAAATTTATACAATCTGGATATTTTTGTTTATCTTATTTTAGCACAATAATTATAAGATTGGATTGAAAGAACTATTGGCTTCTAAAAATCAGAAAAAAGTCATCAAAAATTACCTGTAATCTTGATGGATTAAGAGTATTATCACTGTTCTTAACAGCTTTGAAGGAAAATATATACTGTTATACAGACTCTTCTCTTTTTCCATTTCTATTTTTTCACACAATTATAACCATTGTTCTTATACAAAATCCTCCAAATCCTTTATTTATGTTTTCAGATGTTATATAGCACAATTTTATGCAATATAATGAACAGTATCACACCAGCTACAGAAAGAACTGTGCTGTATTTGAAAACAATATCCTGGAGCACCAACATGGGCACAGCACAAAATTCACAACACTACAAATAACTTTGAAATGTATTTTAAAAATAGACAGCTAGAGACTGCAGAACCACTTATGATTCTAAACATAGCAGAATTGCCAATGCAAGGGCACTGGTTTATGAAGGCTACTTCAGCCACTGCAAGTTCATAAGGAGCCTGAATGGGCAGGGCTTAGTTGAAGTAGTGTCATTTTCCCACTTTTTCAATTTATGTCAGTTTGCTTCAAGATAGATGGCTCTTGAGGTCTGCTGCAGGAATCCATTGTACAAATCAGTGAAGTAATGTCTAAAACTGTAAGATGAAGGGGACTATCACACCTGCGTCAATGGTTCCAATTAGTAGGCACTGGGACATATCAAGAGAGCTAAACAAAATGAGACTGAAGAGTTTAAACAGGGACGAGCCTGAGAAAAATCTTTGTTCCATTGACAGATTATTAATAGTCTCTTAAGGTCACTGGGTTCCATGTTTTAATTCAACATCTTTCTTGTCTTTTTTTTTACTTAAATGTTGCTTCTTATAAGAAACCTCCAATAAAAGAACTTTAACACTGTTCTGTACATGTTTTGTTTTCAGAGTCCTTTTAGTTTTGTTTCTAAACTTTTTCTTTTCTCTTCAATTTGGATACCTTCTTGACAGTTCCATTTTTGTTAAGGAGCTTCATAACGCGCTCTTTGTGATCCAAGACCTTTAGCATGGATTCTCGAGCTTCATTTATTTGATCCATTACAAGTTTACATCTCTGCATATTTCCCTGAAATATAACAAATATAACACATTGAATTTAAAATGTTAATACTTCAAAGTACTGCATTTTATCTTTAATCATCTTGAAACACCAAAAAGTACAGAAGCTGAAAAACTGATGTATTACTATAGCATATCAGAAAGGACCATTCAGAACAATGTTCTCATGTAACTCCCCTCCCCAGTTCTTCTTGCTGACAGTTTTCTAATACAACTGGTTCCTATAAAAATGTGAACATTATTGCACATGACAAAAGTAAGATAAATGATAACAAGGCAGGTATTGTATAGGGAGCCACATGCCAATACCTTAATCCTGTTCCGTAACCCTGCATCCTCTCCCCCACTCTGCCCTTCACTAAAATGAAGTTTCAGATATTTTTATGCAGGGCCTAAGGAACTTCAGTTGAGAAAGGGGAAGGGGTGGCCTTAATGTCTAAACACATAGCACAAAAATATGTAATGGTTTAGCATACACAAATTTATGGATAATATTATGTAATGCCATGCTTTGAATGCAATATTGTCTAATAAAAGGAAGAATTTAAAATAGGTTGATATGTTCTAATATCAGGGTCTAAAAGAACCCCTTTATAATACCAAATTATTTCTTTATGATAACTTTCAGTTGAGAACATGCAGTTTTATTTTTCAGATATTAAACATCTATCCAAAAGATGTTCAGTTTTGATTTACAGTCCAGGAAACATGAATTAAATCAGTTTGCTAAGAAAAAAAAAGGAACCAAATGAAAATCTCCAATTTACGTTTTGTATTGATTAGCTTTCTTTTACAGTTGTTTCATCTAGCAAAATCAAGGCTTTATTCTGCAGCTACAGTAGAGGCCAAGAAAATTAGCAAAATAAGCACAACTCACCTGTATCAATTCATTTATTTGATGCATATCATCATCAGTTGCTGCCTTTTTCTTGGGGATAATGCCTTCTTGTAAGGAGGTGAGTCGTTCATACACATCATGTTCCAGATTAGTCTATAAAATATTAAATATTGAGAATATTTAAGATTCACACTTTTTCATAACACAGGGTACAAAATTAGAAATTGCAATTTGGTGTTTATCTGATTTCAACAGATTCTCAATACAATTTCACTGCTTGCAGATGAGCAGCAAAATCTTGATACTGACGATGACATCAATATGTTTCAAAGAGGAAGAAGGAACACCCTAATTCACTGAATGGGAAAACATGGACTCTAACTGCCTACAGTGTAGAAACACCATACCACCCTTCCATATAGGCCCAACCCTTCTCCAATGCCTGTAAAACTTTTGCGTTTAGTTCTTCATCCTCATATAACTACCACCTAGTGCTTAGATTAAAATCTTAACTTGGTTTAAAGCTTCAGATACTTTTTAAAAACCAATTGTTGTATATGTATAACAACCAAATCTTGGTTTTCCTTTCTACACCTCTGGAAGAGAGAAGCAACCTAGAACTAAGGAGAAACTTCCTGACGGTTAGAACAATTAACCAGTGGAACAACCTGCCTCCAGAAGCGGTGAATGCGCAAACACTGGAAGTTTTTAAGAAGAAACTGGACAGCCATTTGTCCGAAATGGTATAGGGTTTCCTGCCTGAGCAGGAGGTTGGACTAGATGACCTCTGAGGTCCCTTCCAACTTTATCATTATTATTATTAATACTGTACAAAGACTTAAGCTTGGCACCAAGCTTAAGCACCTACCTCTCTTGCAATAGGAACAACCAGGAATATATAATAGTGCTGCCTCAGATCAGTGGCTCCATACCATTTCTTTAAAGCAGTGCACCAGAGGTAAGTTTTGAGCATTTGAACAAAGTTTCAGTATTTATGCCTGATTCAAAACCTCCTTCCTTACTAAAGTTTTAGGTTTATGTGATACAAATTTACCTGCATCATTTTTGAAGAAATAGTCATTACAATTTATGATAGTTTCTATATGCAACTTTTCAAATAACTTCCTAAACAGTTGTGGAATTATTTTATACAGAATCAACATGACTTTCCCACTTACCAGCTGTAATAGCTGTGCTGCACAGAGATGGACTTTCCATCCCTGTGCACGGCAAGATACCCCTTTCTGATTAGCTATCTCTTGTAGCATAGCTTTCTTCTCTTCTAGAAGGAAGGAGAGATGAGAAGGAAGCAAATAACAATGCAAAAAAGAAAGAGTTTTTTATTTTTACAGAACAAAAGGAGAGACAAATTGTCTAATAGAAGTATGTATACAGTAGTTTATACATTAATTATCTAATGGTCAACTTCAGTTATTGGAATGGAACAGCCTTAAAAATCAAACTCTGATTTCAATATGTGAAGATGTTTTAAACAAAAGCAAAACCTCTATTCAGATGGAAATGAATGGGAAAGTTATTTCAATCTAGATGGTAAGAATTTCAAAGTTCATAAATAGGAACTTTTAGATAGGGAATGTTGATTTCTGATGATAAAGAAGAATGGCAGCATGCAATGGTAAGAAAGGTAGTGGATCTGGAGCTGAATCAAAAAGTTAGTCATGAAGAAGCACATGCTGGTTTTGTTGACACAAGATAACGCTGGCTTATGGCAATGGGCAAGGTTGGCAGAATACACTGGGAGGAGCATCTGGAGATCTTAAATGTGGGCTTCAAACAGCCACTGGCTGGAGCTGCTGAATTTGTAAATGCTGCTGTTTAGTGATCAATAAATAACTGGAGGCCTATATAGATTGCTTAAAATTCTGCTATTCAGAGTATTAACTAAGACCCAAAAAGGAGTGGAAATAATTTGGTTACAACAAATTAGAAGAGAGAAAGAGAGAAGGAAAGAGAGGGAGGGAGGGAGGGAGGAAGGACATGAAAGAGCAACTGTGACAGTAGTAGTGGACTGAATTAGATGAAAGACAGAAAAGAATTAATTGAAGATTAGATTGGAGGAGTGAGTTATAATGTGAGTGGAGCATGAGATAAATTCTCTCACTCCCTGAAGGAAAAAAGACAGGACTCTGAAATACTGCCTAGGTTGAGAGCAAGAGAAATGGGAGAGGAGGAAACAAGGAGAAGACTAATATAAAGCAAGTGGTAGATCTATGAGTGGGTTAATGGAAGATAGGTTGGATGATTGGTCATCCTTTTGGGTGGGATGGTGGTTGTATATCCATCCTTGTTTTACTTTGCCTCTCGGCAGCTTTCGATACCATCAACTCAGAGGATAGGGGGTAGGTAGCAGTTTTGTGCTGAATCCCTTTCTCCAGGGTTGATTACAGTTAGTGGTGATTGGGGAGGTCCCTCCTTTGGCTCCTACTATATGAGGTGCTACAGGGATTGGTGCTCTCGCTTCTTTTATTCAACATCAGGAGACTGCTGGATGAGATCTGCCACTAAGAGGTGAAATATCATCAGAATGCTGAAAATACCCAATTGTATATCTGCCCCTGGCAAATTAAGCAATGCTATGGGTGTCTTATCCTGGTGCCTGGAGATTATAAGGGTCTGAATGGGGATCAGCAGGCTTCAACTGAAACCTGGCAAGAATGAATGGCTTTGAGTTTTAGGGCTTTCTGCTTTTAGGGCTATGCCATCTTTGGTGCTGGATGGGGTTACACTGCCCCAAACAGACCATGTGTGCAATCTGGGGATCTCCTTGGATTCATAACTCCTACTCGATGAGGTGGCAATCATGGTTAGGAGGTTCTTTAAACAACCTGTCTTCTGTGCCAATTATGCCAGTCCTAGATTGTGAGATACCACTCATGGTCACTTATGCCCTGCTTGCTTCTTGTTGGATTACTGGAATGGGTGCCAATTGTGGCTATCTTGTGGAAATGGCGGGAACAGTTATATGTGTTTCTAGCAGAACACTTGTTACACTCCTGCTTTGCAAGCTGCATTGATTATCAATTTGCTTCCAGGTCCAATTCAAGTGCTGGTGTTGACTGGGCTATTTTAGGGACCACCTCTCCCCAATTTCATCTGCTTGTCCTACTACTACAAGCAGAGAGAGCATGTTATGGGTTTCATTATCTAGAGAACTGCATTTGGCTGGCCTCAGGCAGTGGGTTTTTTCTGCTGTGGCGCCCATGTTGTGGAACATTTCCCCCCCAAAGTTAAGGCTGGCTCTATCACTTCTGAAGATCCCTCAAGACTTCATGATGCTGGTAGGGGACACCAGGGGACTGGTGAAGTAGTGTGGTGGCTGTTATTATTAACATAATCTGCTACTTATTTTTAGCTTTGTTTTTATAGTTAATGTTTTTTAATAATAATAATTTAAAATAGTTTTATCTTTCTTGTATGCCATCCATAGTCATGTATTTTGTGAGATGGATGGCTCTATAAACTGGACAAAAAATTATTGGTTTATTGAAGGTACTGAGTGATGTTGATGCCAAAATATGCCTACTGGGATTTCTAGTACCATATCAGCCTCAGTAGCACTTTTTCATTGGGAGCCTTGATAATTACTAGAAATTCTGTTTTACAGATGGCTCTATGTGGCCTTTATATGTATGATTAAGCCAGAGGAACCAGGTAGAAATGTTTTTTATACTGTCCTGCACATTGTCCTGCTTGAATCAGTATATGGTTGATGGTTTTTACTCCTAGGACGATGATGCTGGACAATTTATATTTGCTGTCCCTAGAGATAAAATTGGAGGTAATGCAACATTTACTACAGGCCTACACAATATATGGTCTGGGCTGCATGCAGCCTGCCAAACATCCCTGTTAGCCTGCTGATGTTTTTTTTTTTTTAAAGGTCAATAAATTTGCAACCCTCTCTCTCCAATGCCTTCAGGTCCAGTGCTGCCACGTGTTAGTTGTGAAACATCTGATCGACACACTGGGTATTTTTAATGTATCAATGTGACCCTTTCCCTTCTACAAATTGTGCAAGCCTGCACAAGAAGGTGGGTATCACTTGCTATATCTACTTCGGGGGTCCCTAACCCCTGATCTGTGGAGCAGTACCAGGCCGTGGCATGCTAGCAACCGGTCCGCACAAACAAAGCCCCCACCCGCAGGATGCAGGCAGTACACAAAACCACGCACCCTCGTCCGCAGAAAAACCGCTCTCCACGTAACTGGTCCCTGGTGCCCAAAAGATTGGGGACCTCTGATCTACTTAATACTTCACAGTAGAGATACTGAACAGGATCTATTCATATGGTCTGATCAAGTTGGGTTCCAGAGAAAATATGGGAATTTCCCAACAATCTGGAGAGCAATTCCGTTGGGAGACTTGATGAGAGCTTTTGATAAGCAACAGTCACTTGTGCCCTTGTTATCTCTAGATTGAATTTCTCTAATTTGGGCTTGCTAGAAACTTTGGCTAGTATAAATTCAAGATGTTTGTAATAACTTATAGAATGCCATGGTTTGGCACCTGGGTTTTTGTGAGACTACTTGTTCCATGTAAAATTTGCTGGCAGAGAATGCATACTGAGAGTCTCTACTC
This sequence comes from Protobothrops mucrosquamatus, assembly GCF_001527695.2. NCBI lineage: Eukaryota > Metazoa > Chordata > Lepidosauria > Squamata > Viperidae > Protobothrops > Protobothrops mucrosquamatus. The sequence goes on along the minus strand of NW_015386742.1, from coordinate 553,418 downwards.
CCTATTAGGTGTAGCAGGAGCAGATTAGGTGGCAAGTATTCTCTGAAGGTACTGAATTCTCTTAATGTGGATATCCCCAGAAGTAAGACTGCTATTAAGAAACATAATACTTGCTAAGACCTGGTTATTAGACAGGTATTTTAACAAATGAAGAATTGATGAAAAATGTATTGGGAATGTATGTTGGCACTGGTTATGATTATTGATAGTGGGTTGTATTTTATGTGAATATTTATTAGAAAAATATAATTGCTTTAGGGCAGTAGGCACACTACACATATAAAGATCAGACCTTATGATCCAAATATGTAATGCAGCATAAACAACTCTGATTTTCCCCCCATACAATTTGTTCTATTTGTGTTAGCCATCAAGAAAAACATGTAACTGTTGCAAAGCTGTGAAGATCCACTTTCAGCTCAGAGATGTTCTAATAATTATGTAAGATTTTAAAAAGTTATATTAAGAGACAATTTCTTAAAATTGGGGGCGGGGTAGATGGGTTGCATTGGCCAAAGACTATCAGGGTTGTGGTTTAGGGGAGCTGTGAATTTTGGTGAAATAAGTGAATCAAGCTTATTTTGGATCTGACACACACATTTTTTTTAATGCTACTATGAATTTCAGAGCAATAATATCAAGAGTTACTGGGGGGCACAAAAAAAGAGCAATTACTGTACCTAATTACTGTACCTAATAGCAACTAGAAAAATGATGTAGATTACCTTATATATACAGTTGAAATATTATATACTTTCAAATAGGCTTTTGCATGCATTGTTGATGGCTAATACATCATTTCAATACACTAGTACAAAACATGTAGTGGAAGACGTACCTTTTACTCTGACATCACTGTATCGCTGGAAATGATGATAGGCTGCTTTCCATGGATTGCGATAGTGACGGAGCAGAGTTATGGGTGGTCGTGGACGTACAGGCACATACCTCACTCCTTCTTCATCTAAGACAATTTTAAGAATAATTATTCAGGCTTTGCCAAGAAGTTTGTATTATGAGCTACACAAATAAATGTAATCCTATGACTGACTTTTAAACCAGAGGTCAGTTCTGCTTTGTTTAATGCTAGTTCCAGCATTAATCTGGGAAAAATATTTAATTTGTAATGGTTTTTGGAAATAAAGCATCTTTTTTCCCTTTTACTGAAATGTGGTATTTGGGTGGATGAATAGATATGGTTTTGAGAGATGGCTAACTAGGAAAGTTTTGTTTCTGAATTCAAATAATCACCTATATATTCTTTTGGAGGTGATTTGCGCTTTTCTGCCTTTATCAGCAAGTTTTTGGTAGTGGATTTCTCATCATCCGTGCTATTGGTCTCCATCATATCCCCTTCCTCTGTAGAGATGATGTGTTGCTGCTTACGTGGTTTTTTCCTTGGGGAAGCACCTGGCGGCAAGTCACTTTGGGGTACTGTGAGATTGTTGGCCAGCAATGTAACGGATGGAGATACACTATTTGTGCTCAGTGGAGGGACTGCTGGAAAGGAAAAAGAGAAACAAGTTTCAGAAATTTCAGATAGCGTTTACAAAACACTCCAGATTTTCTGGCTTTTTCTTTCAGAAAATGCAGTGCGCTGCATCACTTGTCCTATTTGTGACATGCATTTATACGACACAAACCTTTAGAATATTCTGCAAAATTATTCTCTGAAAATGGCTTAAAGGCTTCACAATAGTCTGCCACTCTGTTTAGTGTTCTTTTCAACAGTTTGGCCTTGTACTAAGAAACCAATTAGCCTTTTTGATTACAGTAACTACGAAAATTTCAAGCCTCATAAATACAATAAAATATTGATAATATTTGACATTTAAAGTTGGGGTAACGTAAGGCAAAATTCTTTTCTATAGAAGAAACAAACAAAAGATCCTCAGGGAGCTTTATTAATAAGATGCCTCACAGTTTTCCTTTTATCTTGAACATAAAACAATAATTTGCTTATTTATTTAATCAAATTAATATAGCCATCCATCTTCCTCCAAAAGCAAATCAGGGTTTAGTTGAAGCCTGTTGTTCCCCATCCATTTCTGAGAACTGAAGAAGCTTTTTGGATGAGAAGTGAAACATTTTTAAAGAAAAAATCAAATCCTTTTGCCTTTTGGAAAAAGCACCTTTGGGATGATCCAGATAATCTGCTTCCTCCAAAGTTCTCTGGAACTGTTGCTCAACCACTGCCTCTATCACCACCCTCTCCCCACCAAAGTAAGTGAAATACTGGACAAAAATTGTCCAGCGATGGCTCAAGAAGAGGGCAAGCCACAGCCTCTTTAAGAGATAAATGGATAACCCCTTTCACTCAGAGAAGAATTCACCACCACTAGAGCTCATTCACATGATACCCCCTCAGACCACTTTAACTAACCAGGGGGTGCTATGGATCTAAAGAGCATGTGGCCAAGCTCGCAATGCTAAGGCTCTGTCCATTTTTGGGGGGAGGGCAAATAGGTTCAAACGGTTTCCAGATAACTGGGCAAGATTCCACCCCAAACATCTCTGGATTTGTGTCAACATGAGTATCCAACTAGGAATGAATTTATCTGACAGATACTATACAAATTCTTCCATACAGTACCCCCCTTAATCAGGAGGTCTTGGGTTACCTAAAGCAGAGCTGCAGGGCAATAGTCTGAAGCTGAAATAAGGGCAGAGATGTACTGGTGCTTTGCTACCCTTACTACCACGAGGTAGACTTTTAATAGCAGCTCTGACCTATGTTCGGTTGAGTTCATCCTTATTCATGTCTCATAGTTGCACAAACATTAACAATGTTTTTAACAGATACTCCAATTATAGGCAATTACAATACCTGTGTAGGAAATTCCCCCCCCCCAAGTTTTCAGTGATATGCTAATTTTTGGTTAAGCAGCAATTTATGAACTTCTTTATGAAATAATATAGAAAATCAAAGCAATTAAAATGAAAAGTCATTTTACCATTATTTATTTGATTGATTGATTGATGTGCTGCCCATTTTATCTCGAGGTGACTCTGGATGGCATATATTAAATCATATTGAAACAAATGCTTAAGTTGGTTTTCCTAAACAATTCTAATCTCTTTTTTGTAAAATCTAAAGGTTTTCAAAATAGACTGGAAAACCATTTTACTTGGATGATATAAGACTCCTGTGAGCAGAGGTTCAGACTAGAAGACCTCCAAGATCCTTTCCAGCCCTATGATTCTATAAATCAAAAAAACCAAAACAAAAAACAACCCCTACCTGAAACTGGTCGCATTATATCCAAAGGTTCCACTTCCTCTTTTATTTTTATCTCTGGTACAACAGGACCCAATACTGTAGAGAGGATACCACTTATGGTTGATGGAGGTGGAGGAACAGTTACAACTGTGGCTGAAGTAGGTGGAGGAGCTGGAAGTGTTCCTGGAATGCTTGACAGAGCAGCTGTGGGCTGCGAAGGTGGACTAGCTGCCGTAATGATTGTTGGAATGGCAGATTGTGGTTGCTGAGAAGTCGGAACTGAAACAGGAGGTTGCTCATTACTCTGTATGGATACTGCCTCCACAGATACTGTTACAGGAGTGGCCATTGACACATGGATTTCTGGTTTAGGTTTAACACTAGACAGAACACACACATTAAAAAGTTAGATCCTTTCTTCAAGATCCTACAACAGTAAACTTACAGTGGTCATGGTGAAACAAGCAGAGTCATATAAGTGTAGAAATTAAATCACCATGAACCCACTGCAAATTTTGAAGCCTTCTCCAACACAAGTTCTGTGCATTTCTCTCATAAGAGCCTCCTAGCCCCAGCTTCTACTTTCTTTTGAAACGGGAGCTATGAATGACTCCCAAATCATCTACCACCTCCTTGGGGGAGTGCAACCCTGTCCAGAATAACTATGGAGACCCTATTATAAAATGTTTGCTGAGGACCAGCAGCTTTATTTTGGTAGGGTTTATTCCAAACCTGTTTCATCCCATTCAGATCCTCAAGCCTTCAGATATCTGTGCAAAATTTCTGGTATCGTTCATGATGGCAATATATTATCATGACTTTGATCAACATACTGGCGATACCTCACCTGAACTAATGGATGACTTCTACCATTGGTTTCATTTAAGTATTAAACAGCATGGGGGAAAGCCTTAAGGAACTTTATGCTGGAGCTTCTGTGGATTTCAGCTCTCTGCCTCCATGACCACCACTGAAGCAATCTACTCGGGTAGAAAAACTGTTCTGAAATATTGCCCCTAACTTCCAGCTCTTGCAACTGGTCCAGTAGAAAGCTGTAACTGAATATTACCTACAGGTCGTAACAGGACCAAAGACAGAATATATTCTCTACATCTATGTTCTGATGAAGTAGTTTCTTTCTCATGATGGGGTCTGAATCCTGATTAGGAAGATCCAAACAACCATTTCCCCTTTTCATCCTTTCTAGCTGATTTCTTATGATTTTCTCAGCAATTTTCCTTAAAACCCATGTGTGGAAATGGCATCCAGGAGTATCTTCCTAAAGAGAGATGCCCTACCACTCCTTTAAAAAAGCAGGTGGCATTATCCTCTTTCTTAAAGAAATATTAATATTATGGATTCAGCAACTCATGTCCTGCTTAGTCCCTAAAGGAGTTAGGATGGGTAAGGATTGAGCTCATTTGAGGCAGAATTCAAATTGCAGAAAACCTTGCCCCATTACCTTGATTTACACAAGCTAAAATCTTGCTCAGTGAGCATTTATACATACTGTACGTTTGCTTATATTACTTGTTTTAAACATTTACCATTGTGTGATTTATATCAGATATGTTTTTGTTTGCAAAGCTAAAATAAAAGTTTTTTTAAAGGGGGGGGAATCCTACCCAGTTGGTCTTGGTGATCCACTTGCACTTCTCACAGAACTTTCTACACGAGTGCCAGCAACCTCAGTTGGTTGAGGAGGAATTAGGCTTTTCCTCACTGCCAGCCTGCAAAATAACGTGCTAACTATTGTGAAATTTCCTTTGTTTATAAGCATGAATATCTGTGTAAAAAGTATAGATCAACATTGTAATTACTTAAAAATATTATAGTAGCTCTCCAGTGGGGATAAAACAAGAAAGGTAATGTACTAGTCTGTTCTGCAAGTCTAAAACATTCATTCAAAACTGTCCTGCAATTTTGACCAGCACCAACAAAAAGACTTTAAAATACTTTTTCTAGCTTTGATATTCATATGATAAAAATACAATCAGATATACAAAAGATCGTTATAGTTTCTTTTATGCTTTATTGGTGTAAGTATTATCAACCATATGAAATATGGTTGATGAAATAACTGTTATAAAATAAACTTACTTCTGATATGGTGATGAGCGTATCATAAATATAAATATTTGCACAAATATTACTGCAGCTGCAATTTTACTTACCCATCAGTAGTAGGTTTCTTTCGGAGAATGCTTGGACGTGGGGATGAACCCTGAGCTGATGTGCTGGAATTGGCACTCTGGCTGTGAGTTTGCACCACTGTAGTTGAAGCTGAAGCAGAGTTGAATGTATTGCTAATTGGATTGGCCATAATGGTGGCTCCATCTGCCAAGACCACTAGGAAAAGTGGTCAGAAGAATAGAAATTTAGTTGAAGTGATTGTCTGAAAATTATAATTTGCTTTCCTTAAAATAATCCATGTTTGCACCACAGATATTGATATTTTTAATTTATAGAGTACTCTTATCTATACTTTTCCAGAATTAAATCTAATGATGTTTAATATAGCATTCTCCTTCAGTAAGTTTCCAAATAACAGATTGTAGTTAACTCCTTCCTCAAAGAAAAACGGGATACATATTTCTATTCTTTGAGGTTGAAAGAAAGAAGAACTTTTTCCTGCCGGATGACACCAAAAATTTGCAATAAAGTTGCTAGTACGGACAACAAAATAGCAGTCCAGATGCAATCATTTGTATGTTTCCTTTAAAATTGCAGCATAATCAAAAGAACTTCTTAAAAAGCAGTTACTCAGAATGTGTTTTCCTAATAATAGAAATACTATCCAAATAGCAGATGCTACCAGAAAAAAAAAAAATTTAACTGAGGCCTATATTATGATCTTTTTACTACTAGATGAAGACCATCTTAAATGGTATGCTTTCAAAATTCTTTGCATACTATTACATTTTATTGAAATTTGGTTTTATACTGTTGATGATTTTGTTTTAGGTTTAATGTCTGCATCTTACTTTTATGCTTTTAAATTTTATATTGTAATCTACAAAAAAACTAATTACTGGAATCTATCTATCTATCTATCTATCTATCTATCTATCTATCTATCTATCTATCTATCTATCTATCTATCTATCTAATCTATCACAAATAAATCAGAATAAATAAAAACCTGATGTCTTGGTTTCAGTTTGTGGTTGCTGAGGCCCCAGTGGTGTGGTTTGAAGACCTTGAGTGCCAATTGGTGTAGCTGGATGTAGGCCTTGGGTTCCAATTGGCGTAGACTGTATTCCTTGAGCACTGATGGGTGCTGGCTGTATCCCCTGTGCACCAATTGGTGTAGATTGGATGCCCTGTATATGACGGGCGTGGGATGCATCTACTGTCATCAGCTGCATAGGATTAAGATGCACTGTCGAAGCTACTCCTACTCCAGTCTGAGCTGCTATGGCAGAATTGGGAGCCTGGGCTGAAACTGGAACAACATGCTGTAATAAATATTCTGGTTTGTGTGGGAGTAATTAAGTACAGTGTTCTCAAATGCACTTCATACCTGATAATGTAATTATATATCAGTAGTTTGATCGTTGCAAAAGTTTAAGATTTATGTGAATCAAGGTTTAGCTTTAAATCCACACAATGACTATACTGTTTCATGTTGCTAAATATATTATAACTTGCATGAACATGATTAGTGCCACTAAACTTAAATTATTTGCTTTCACACCAACTCAAGAAAATATAAGTCAATTCATATCCCAGCTCCATTCATCACAGCATGTTCAATTAGCCAAATTATTATAGTAGATGATACAGTCTAGTATAGATAAAAACAAACCATATAATTGCGGAACTCATATAATAATACAGTGATGTGAATTTGAATCAGAAAGTATCTGTTTCAATATTCTTTGAACTTAAACTTATTGGATTGTTTTAGCTTGTATTTTCCAACAGGGCAATTTATACTTAGCCACAATATACTTAGCTTGTATTTTCCAACAATGCAATTTATACTTACAATGGAGAGAACTTGTTTGCATAACATACAATCCAAGCTCATTGCCAGAGTTGTTTCTTTGCAATGCATAAATCAGAATATTAATCTCTTATATGATGTTTGTAATTATTACTAAATAATTCATGTGGCTAACCTGGACACTTAGAAAAGCACTGAAAAGGCATTTTTCATATAGATTTCAGATTTTTATTAGTCATCTACCATTAAGATTGCTTATTTACATCTGAAGAACCTAGTTGAATAAATTGCTAACATTTTGTTGTAAGCCAGCCAAAGACGTTGGATATGATGGGTGGCAAATAAAACTTCATAAATAAATAAATATCTAACAGTTTCAAAGTTTTCTTATATTATTTTAATTAAGCAAAAGATGATAAACGTGTTTTTCTACTTTTGCGTTCGGTGGCCACGCTTTCACCTTAAACATTGTTTTTTATGTATAAAGTTATACTGCTGTTCTAAGTAAAGCACCATTGTAAATTAGAGAAATTAGTGAATTCTTACCGGGATATTGGCGGATAGTGGATACAGAGCTGGTAATAGGTGTGTAAGTGTGGGCAGCCAAAGGATACGAAGGAGGATATGTTGGTAAGAAATACTGAAATTGAACAGGCACTGACTGTCTATAGGAGTGGAAATGAGAATTATTAAATATAGTCTTGCAATTAGATCCATTTAATAAATTATAGTTATGATTACTACATTTTATTATAATGCAAATTATAGATCTTATTTGTTAGCTTATTTGGAGACAACAGATTTGAAAAAAAGTTTAGAAGGACATTTGAAAAGTTTGTGGAAGCAACTCATTTCTTTCTATACCTTGCTACATTATAATCCAATTAAAAGAATAAATATGGGGGTAAAGGAAAGGTTTTTTACGTATTACTTGTTTAATGCCTTGGTTTGTTGTTTTTTTTTACAAAAAAATATCTCCATTCCGTTGGTAATTAATCTAGGACAGCACTGTATACATTTGACAAACTTTAGAAATGCATTTTTAAGCACATACATATTACAATCCATTTCTAAATACAGCCGGGTTTGACATGCAGCATTTGACAAGGAGCATTATAGGTATGGTAGTACTTGATTTATGCTCATAGTTGAGAACAGAATGTCTCTCATGAGTTATTGCAGACATTAGTTGAGTCATTGCGTGCAGTCCTAAGTCAAGTTATCATGGTCATAAGTGCAAAATCGTCTTAACCAACTGGCTAAAAATATAGCAAATTGCGATCACATGACTGCAGATCATAACTGCGTACCAGATGCCAAGTGTCTAAATTGTGATCATGTGACCATAAGAGCAGGGTGATAGTCATAAGTTCAAATTTAGATCGTAAATGACATTTTCAAAGGTTGTCATTAATTTGCACTGTCATTAAGCAAATGGTTGTAAGTGGAGAACTGCCTGTATTTACTATTCATTATCCTTCATTTCCTTGCATCTACATTACTGAAGCAACATAATTCAAGGTATTTTCTGTCTTCATTACCTAAATGGGTTTGTGCCCAGGAATTTTAATTCTTTCAAAATCATAACAGATATCCAATAGAATTACACAAAAGATTAATTATTTTAGAAACTGTAATACAGATTCCAAATAGCCAAGATTAAGATTCCTATATGAAAAAATAAGCTCAGTTACCTATTATCATTTCTAGCTTCCATTGCCACTGGATTTGGAGATGCACGGTGACTAGATATGGGAATGAGATTACTCCTCTCTGCTGTATAATCAGACTGGATGCGGGGAGAGGTATGTGTGATTTGCTGGGGGACAACTTTAGCTGCATAGTAATAAGAGACAACCCAGTTATTCACCAAACTCAGTAAACTAAGAAAATAACATATGTAGAAGATGATGTTCAGGTAACCAACCCTCTCTGTATTGTCCTTTTAACAGAAAGATGGTCCAATGATAATTTAGAGCTGAAAACATAGGCATTTTTAACTGGGTAGAAATGTGACATATGCAATTCATAAAGTATTATATGGGCAAAGAGATACCTATAGGGCTGCTGAAGGAAAATGAAGGATGAATCTAACCAGATATGATCCTATTAAGACCTTACTTGTGGGGTTAAGAGCAGCGAAACACCATTATTTCTCTGCCCTTTTTGTGTCTGCAGAGTGTCACCTAGTGGCCTGTTTCAAAATCACCAGGTCCCTCCTGGGACAGGGAGCTCACGTGATCAACTTCGGGGCCATGCAGAAAAAATTATAGAACACCTGATGGACAGTCACTTGTATCTGTTCTCAGTTGGAATCCATGCATGGTGCAGGTCTATTAGAATGCCTGGGGAAAGGACTTCCCAGTTATCCAGAAACAGTTTGACCCTCTTGGTCCTGATTAAGTGGATAGGGTGCTCAGTGCTGTCAGTGTAACCACCTATCAATTAGATCCCTGTCCCTCCTGACTGGTGAAAGCTTCCAGGACAGCAACTACCAGATAGGTTTAGGCAATGATATGATTTTCACTTCAGGATGAATGTTTCCATGATTAGGCGGCAGTTGTGGCTAGGAGATCCTTTGCACAAATATGTGTTGGGTGCCAGTTGTGCCCTTTCCTGGATCTTGTGTCCCTGCATACAGTCACTCAAACCCTGGTCAGAGCTACTCTTGAAGAGTATTCAGAAGCTACGACTGGTACAGAATATAGCGATGCAGACAGTTCTTGGGGCCCCTATAGTGATTCAGGTTGCATTGCTGTTGGCTTCCGGGTCCAATTCAAGATGTTATCATCTTTAAAGCCCTTCACGGCATGGCTCCAGGCTATCTGAGGAAACATCTCATCCCAATAGAAGTGGCTCACCCCACCCATGTCGGCAGAAGGGGCATGCTGCAAATCCCATCAGCTAAGAAATTCCAACTGGTGGGATCCAGGGAAAGGGCCCTTTCTGTCCTCCAAAACATCATGCCCTCCAATGTGAGATTCACACCCATCCTTTTGGCCTTCTGAAAAGAGCTGAAGACCTGGCTCTACCAACTGACCTGGGGCCCCACTGGGGGCATGTCATTCTGGAAGTGATTAATGAACTATTATCTTCCCCTGTATGCATCTTACTCTCTTCCTTCCCATTTTGTCAATTTTAAATCAATTTTAGTGATATTTATCGTTTTAACGTTTTATCTTGTTTTTATGATTATAAGCCACCTCTAGGCAAGATGGGTGGCATATAAGTTTAATCTATATAAATAAAAATGTAAATGTTCACTTGTTCAAAATCTTAAATCTCCAAAAGTTCTTTGAAATTTTGACACAACTTTGCATTCGAATACACGTGTGTTTTTATATATCTATTATTATATAGATGTCACACCTGTGACAGGTAAAAACATGCTTTTTTTGAAAAACAGCGCCATCTGTTGGACGTAAAAGCAACACACGCTACGATTTTGTATACCCACAAGCATTGTGAAATTAAACATATTACAAACGTGCGCTTTCTCTTTTCTTTCTTTTCCATTTAACCAGACTGAGCCACAGCAACGCGTGGCCGGATACAGCTAGTAAATAATAAATTGCCTACCTCTGGGAAAAACAGAAATAATACTTAAATATTACAAATCAAATTACAGTATAATATAAAAACAGAACCTACTCACCAACTGGGATGTTTGAAGTGGTCACAGCTGTTGCATGGGATGAATGCGAGGGCATAGTCACAGTGACAATTGTGCTAGTGGCTGCTTGAGTGTGAGGTATGGGACCTAGAAGAAAAATGTAACACAATTAAGTCTTTGTTTAGAAAATGTCAATGAATATAGATGAGAAGAACAGAATAATCTATGCAAGAAAATATATTCTATTGATAGAAGCAAAGTAAAAGAAATGTCAAGCAGTATTTTTCACATGGTATTACACTGTGGGGCTAATTAAAAGGGATATACCCCAAATCCTAGCCCTTATTTGTGCCCCTACAATATTGCTTTCTCCCAAAATGTTACATATGGCTCATGACCACCAAAACGTTGCTACTCTCACTCATTTCATTATTGTGAAAGAGAAAATATTTTGTTTGAACAGGGTTTTGCAACATTAAAAACTAATTTTTCGGTTTTACAAATAGTTCCGAAGAAATGCTGAACCACAGATACTTACCAGCTGTAGTCACAGAAGGAATAGTATTTGTTGCTAAAATTGGTGCCACAGTTGCTGCTGCTACTGGAGTACCAGTACTAAAAATTGTTTTCTGTAGAGAAAAAAGCTGTATATGAAAAACTGTTGAAAATGTGCTTAAAAATCTTACTGTATCAGCTTGCACTAGTCGCCATGCTATTAGCCCTTACAAAACATAATACGTACATGTGGTTAAAGCCATGGTTTACTGAATAAAGTAACAAATGATCTCAGTTACTGCATTAAGCTGTCACTGAGCATAATATGCAGCAATTGAGATCATGCAATTTATTAAGTTAAAAAAACCTTCACTTGCTTTCAAAATGTGATGTGTGAATGCCCCAATGGAGAAGAAGTAACTGGTTGGGTTGTATTCATAATAATTTACCTGAGCCATGGGGTGAAGCTGTTGTTTTTGTGTTCCTATGGCTGGATGGGAAGGTAAAGTAATTCTGGTTGCTGTATCCCTTGGCTGGGCAGGACGCTGAATACTGATAGGTGCAGAAGGTGGGTGCTGTTGAATTGACAGTGCTGGCCGACTGTTAAAAAAAAATTATTGTACTTAGGATAATTAAAAGACACAAGAGATATCATGACTTAAGATGTGCATTATCTAAATTAACATGTCAACAGCAAGTACTATCCTCTTGGAACATGAATCAGGATGATTTCATATTACATAGACAACTTATAGTGCATGGAAGCTGATTAGCATAGCAAAATACTGTGCAAAAATGGCTTGGCTCATGGAGCAATTATCTAAGAAGGCAATCTGAAACAGCTTCTAAATAGGAGTATCATGCAAAGTGATCCTCTAGTGCAAACAGACCAACATGCCAATACATATATACATTCCAATTATATACTTGGTCTACTTAATGCTGTGTTCTGTAGTGGTTACCTGAGAGTAGATTCTGTAGCATGTGTGGTTGTTGTAGTAATAACAGGTGACTGAGCCCTTGTGGCTGAGACTGTTGCAACTACAGCAGGCGGAATAGTACTTGAAGTTGTCACAGCAGGCCGAGACTATGTAGGCAAGAAGAAAAATAGCATCTTATCAGCATTGCAATTTTGCCATTGTAAGAACTTTCAACTATTTCAGAATCTGCTTCTTTAAAAAATGAGACCTGATATTTAAGTTATATCCTAAATAATATGAAGCTGTATAAAATATGGTAAAAATTGTCAAAAGGCATTATTTTTAGAGCAGTAGAAAAGAAAAAAATGTATGACCAACCTCAAAAGAATAAAAAAATACTTTACATATAAATAAGTTTCAAAAATTAATCAACTACCACACTGAAGCTCTTAGATAGAAAGGCATCTTGAAGTTCATTATTAAGTATATTTTATTTACAGTAATTTCTCCAAAACTATTCCTATAAGAAAAGAAGTTGCCAGATTTCCCAGATTATTTATGCAGTGAGCCACCAAATCTGCAAAGTGATTTCTTACTGAAAGAGACAACAGAGAAGCATTAAAACAATTAAATGACAATATCTCATGACTGCCACTTGCCTGGATAGGTTGATGAATGATATGCTGAACTGCTGGTTGAGCTGTTGCTGTATTTGGCAACTGTGAAGCTGGCCTCAAGACAGTTGTTACTTTAGAACTTGACATCACAGCAGCAGCAGCTGCACCTGAAAGAAACCAAACTCATATGACTGAACAACATTTAATGTTCCATTTTAAAAGTGTCAGATTAGTTGCAGCTTTTATGCAGGAGACATGATAAAAAAATTAAGAAGGAATACTACCAGTACACATGATTCCAACTGTATACAACAGTGAGATTAGCCATACTTAAAACACAGATTGGAAGAAGCCAATTGGGCCATCCAATCCAACATCTTGTGCAGAACTCCAAATTAGAGCATTCCTAACAAACCACCAAGTGGTTAATCTATCCAGTGAAGGAGAGCACATCATTTCCCTTGGAAGTTGGTTTCATTATCAATTCCATTATCATAAGGAAAAAAATGCTAACATTTAATTGTAATTTGCCTTCCCTTTAAGGCCATTATTCTGACTCCTGCATATGGAATGACAGAGACCAGAGAACTTTTTTCCATGCAACTTCCTCTCAGAACCTTAAGCAGTGGTAGATTTATCCATACCTAGTCTCTTTTCAAGGCTAGATATATTCAGTCTCCTTAGTTTGGTCATATAAATATTTCCTGGATACTCCTTCATATTTCTTCAATTTTCTGTAATCTTGAACCAGCACTCAATGCCAAAGACAATTCAACTACACACAGGAGGCTATCCAGTATTATCAGGAAACTTTCATATGACCACACTAGGGAGACTTTTTTGTATGCTTTAATTTTCACAATAGACTTATGATTTAGATTCCACAAATTTTTAAGGGCAGCTTATCTGTGGGTAGCACATTTTAATGGCATTTTGACTAAAAATTTGAAGATTGGATTACCCACAGATGGTCTTATTCCAGAGTATATACAGAATATGCCGGTACTTCTAAAATGTTATAGTGTATATACTTACAGATATCCTGAACCCAAGTTTTGACACCTAAAATTATTGGCTTATCTGCAAATATCTACGGTAAATTGATTATTTATGATATGTTATGTTCATAATTATTAGGAGTTATTAGAAAAAATCATTATTATTAAGGAAATATGCTATTGATCTGGTTAAACTTTTGTTATGTTATCCTTGAAAAATGGAGAAAGAGAGAAAGACCATATGACTTCAGCAGAACAAATACCACTATATGTATAAAACATTATCCATCTGGTTCAGAAGATCTGAAGTTATTTAATGTCAGAACATCCTCCCCATGTTTCTATGATGATATCAAAGAAATTCAGCCACCTCTTACAATTGCCCAATGGAACATATATCCTGCTTTCAAAGAAGATAAGTCTGACTTATTTTGATAATTGTTTGGATAAATTACAGTGGCTCATACACTGTGGTAAACCATGAACTATAACATCACCATTTCAATCAGGCTGCTAAGACAAACCTAAACAACTGTTCTTCTTATAGAGCTTAGCATAATGTGAATGCAGTTCAAGATTAATTTCTTTAATGGGACTTGAAGTGGGAGTCTCAGTGACTTTAACTGCAGTCAACCTTAACATACAATCATGACCATATTGTGATATGTCCTAAGCAACTGAATTTTTTTAGGTTCTATGAAAAATTTCATACCACAAAGATGTATTGTGATATCTACTCACGAGAATGTAGTTAAATGGAATTGCTTCAGATTCAACTCCAGCCTTCTCTAGATGCTTCACTTTAGGAGTAACATCTATATTAACCTTATCTAAAACTTACCCAAACAAGATTGCTATATAATCATTTGCTCCAAGAAAATACAATTAAATTTACTACCTCGAGGCAAGTGAGAAGCTCCAATATGTAAGGGAGGCCCAGGAGCACTACTTCGGATAATTGACATCTGAACATTGGTTGTCATAATGTGATGCACGCTATTGGGATGCCCCTGCATATAAAATAAAATAATTCTTTTTAAAAATTACATTAAAAATCTTGTGTAGAATTGATTGGAAAAGTTTAATTCACAAACTACAATTAACTTAATTGTATAGTTATTATACAATTATAATAACTATGGTTAATCTGAAGTTTGAAAACAAATACAAAAGTAAAATTAAAGTATACATCTTTACAGTAGAAGCGTATTCAAGGCTTTTTCATTCTCTTCCATAGCCTTAAGAAATAAGCATTGTATTTGAGCAGGAAAAAAAATAATACCTGTTGTCCACTTATTGTTGCTACAGGAATAGCAGATGCCTGTGGGATGCTACTTTCCATTGTTACATTAACCTGCCCAGGGACTTTGGTGGGACCAGACAGAGTAGATGGTGGTGCTGGTGGTGCTGGTGCAATAGGACGACTGGGTATTCCGGTCTTCAAAGAAGACTGCAAATAACATAAAGATACAATTGTTTGCTCTTTAAATAGAAATAATATGAGTATGTAACAGTTATTTTTCCTTGTGGCAGGAGCAGGCAACAAATAGCTTTTCAGATATTGCTGCATTATAAACTCTCATAATCCCTTCCTACGGCCATGTTGCTAAGGTAGTTGGAATTTGGCAATATTTGGATGTCATCATTGTGTACCACTGCCTTATAAGTCAGAATTGAGACACTAAAAGACAGCAAGCACCACCTATGCAAAGAAACTGAAGAAACAGTGGACCACCTAGTTAGCTGCTGCAAGAACATTGCACAGGCTGACTACAAGCAATGGCATGACAGAGTAGCAACAACGGTGCGTTGGAAGATCTGTAAGAAATATCATTTGTCTGCAAGCAAGAACTCGTGGGATTATATAATGAGAAAGTAATAGAAAATGAAGAAGCTAAATTTACCCTGGGATTTTAGAATTCAAACAGATAGGCACCTGCCAAATCTGGCAGTTAACAATTGTCGATAAGACAAAAAAGTCTGGATAGTGGATGTGGCAGTACTTGGAGACAGCAGAATGGAACAGAAGGAACTGGAGAAGATAACTAAATACAAAGACCTACAAATAGAAATAGAACAACTGTGGCAAAAGAAAGCAAAGGTAGTACCATAGTCATAGGCACCTTGGGTGCAACCTAAAACAACTGAAGCACTATGTGCTTCAGCATCGACAAATTCACTATCAATCAACTGCAAAAGTTGGCTTTACTTGGGAACAGTTTATATCCTGCAATGATATCTGTCAATGATATCTGTAACACCATCAAACATCCATATCTGCCACTCCCAAATCCTTGGAAAGAACTTGATAGACAAAAATGCCAAATCCAGTCTGAACATCTGGCTGACTTAGTAATGAACCATAATAATAATTCATCAATCAATTGCAAAAGGCAGCTTTACTTGGAACAGTGTACATCCTGTTCCTTAATAAAAACAGAAACGGACAGCAAATGCTGCCTCTGCAAAGCTGAAATTAGCTGCCACAAGATCACACAGATTGACTACACACCTTGGCATGACAAAGTAACAACAATGGTGCATTGGACTATCTTCAAGAAATACCATTTGCCTGCAAGTAATAACTGGTGAGACCACAAAATAGACAAAGTAGTAGAAAGGGAAAATGCTGAAGTGCCCTTGGATTTTATAATTCAAACAAATAAATACCCCTAATAAGAAAAAATCAGGTTTAAAGACTACATGTTTCCCCAGCATCTTTTCTAGCCAAGTATGTATTTTTGTCCAATATTTCTTTGTTTTAACACATGTCCACCATAAATGATAAAAAGTACCTGGTTTGTGATTACATT
The DNA here is from genome assembly GCF_001527695.2 of Protobothrops mucrosquamatus. NCBI lineage: Eukaryota > Metazoa > Chordata > Lepidosauria > Squamata > Viperidae > Protobothrops > Protobothrops mucrosquamatus. Next base: position 536,793 of record NW_015386742.1, on the reverse strand, counting down.
TCCAATATTTATCCGACATATTTTTAAACATTTTTGTTAATCTTGCAGGTGGCAAGTGCCATCTATAAAACATTTTGGGTAGTATACAAAATTTCATTACCTTGATAAGCCCCTCAGGAAAGGGAAGTGACACTGTTGGAGCCAAATGAGTTGGAGGAGCTGCCACTGTAACTGGTACACCAGATGGCACTGTATGGTGTTGAGTCAACATTTGCACTTGTGGATATGGTCGAACTACCACTGTTTCCTGCTTCTCTTCACGGGACTGAAGAGAGCCAGCAGGAATCATATGATCTCTGGGAGTCACTTCCAATTCTCGATTAGATTCATCACTCACTACCGGAGAAGGGGGAAAAAACAGTATAGAAAAATTGAACTATTATGAAAGGTGACAATTTATTAAACTCTGTAAACATTCTATTTAGTTTCAGTGGATTTACTTCCATAGAACATCATTCTTGGTAAAAATGCCTTACCTGTTGTTGCTGGATTTATCAGTCCAATAGATCCACTGGTGGAGATTGGAGGAACTGGACCTAGACTTGGGGGAGGGGCTCCAGTACGGGGAAACTGCTGAGAACTCATTTCCACCTGTGAAGCATACATGCAGTTGTAAGAAATTCAGATGCACACATTATGGAATACTTTTGTTGAGAATTCTCAGTGAAATCTATTGCCTGCATTTTTGCTTTTATCATATTGTTATTTACAATTGACTTGTAAAGCACTCTCAAACCAAAATTCCAGTTATATAGTTCAAACAGCTCAATTATGTTTATAATAAAATAAATGTATGAATGCAACAGCAGCTGGAAATCAAATCAGTTTTTAGACTGTTGAAGGAAAAGTCTTCATTATGGTTCAGTCCAAGCCGGGAATAAACAACATGGCCGCAACTGCTTTAGAAAGAAGGTTGCAGTTTATTGAAGAGGAGAGCCAGACAGAAAGATGGCTCTGGAAGAAAAGAGAAAGAGCACATGTAGGGAGTGGGTTTTTATACCTTCTTGAGCCTTTTGTTTGGAGTTGTTCCTGTGGCATGAACTTTGACCTGAGCCTGAGTGTGCCTTTTTGGCATCTGTGGTTTAATCCTATTATGTCCTGTCTTAGAGTTTGTGTGGGGTATGTAGATTTTAGGTGTCTTTGTCTTTTTAATCTTCTAGCTTCAACCTTCCTGAATGGTTTACATCTGCATTTCTACAGAGCTGGTTTCTGCTTGGGGGAGGGAGACTTGGGGCTATTAAGAAAACTGGGCATGCTTTTCTGCCTCTTTAAGATCCTTTGAGGAAATATATTTTTCTGCCCTTTTAATATTTCCTTCTCTGAGGGGCTGACTTCCCACAAGACATTCAGGAGACAACTATCAATGCTAAATAATAATGTCAAACAAATCAACTAGTTCTGTTTATTCCAAAATACGTTGCACTGTGTTCAGAGATAACCAATTAAGTTTGCAGAGAAAGAAGTTTTAAATGTGTTTGGATTAAGTTTTTTCTATTGAAATCAGTTTTAGGAAGCGTAATAAATACCACTTCATAATCATGAACTTGTATAAGCCTGACACTGAACTCCCAAGTGTTGTTCTAATAGTCACATACTAAAGATCTAACTCATTGCTTGGCACAAGTTATACAAACTGCAGATAACTATCATTGACTTCATATTTTTGTAAAGTAATGCAATTTTATATACATGTCTCTGGAAATAATCCTCATTAAACTAATTTAGGAGAGGATGGCTGGCTGGATAGCTGGACTAAATGAGGGATAGATAATAGTTCTCAAAGCGTAAGAACAGTGTGTCCTCTAAATTGTTTCTTCGCTTCCTAGTGGATATAAAACATTTCTGTTTCAAAGTCTGAGAATGAAAGCATAACAAGGAACACAACTGTCTAACACAGTGTTTCTCAACCTTGACAATTTTAAGGCATGTGGACTTCAACTCCCAGAATTCCACAGCCAGCATTGCTGGCTGTGGAATTCTGGGAGTTGAAGTCCACATGCCTTAAAATTGTCAAGGTTGAGAAACACTGGTCTAACAGGTGCCAGACTGAAGAGGAAAAATTAGTTATTTCTGGGAACTGCAAGCAGATATTTCTTAATCAATAGTCTTAAATTGTAAAAACGGTGCCATCTTTATCACACCATCGATCCACATTATATTGGTACTTTTTGTTGAAATTTTCCGAAGACTCAGTCAGTGGTCCTAGCCCGGGGTTAGGTTCCCTGCGTTTCTCGTTAAGCCTTCAGTCTCCTGGACTCACAAACTACATTGCAGGCTTGCCCTAATGCAGGCTGTTAGGACACCCAGGGTGACCGTAGTGCTGCAGCTTCTATTCTACACGTTACAAATTTATATTTAAACGAAATGTGGCTCGCAGCCGCTCCAAGGCGACCTAGCCTCGTGCCCGATAGCAATGGGAACTTCGCCTTCCGAATAAGGCAGTCTAGGCCAGGGGTAGGCAACCTTGGCTCTTTTATGACTCGTGGACTTCAACTCCCAGAATTCCTGAGCCAGCATGGCTGGCTCAGGAATTCTGGGAGTTGAAGTCCACGAGTCATAAAAGAGCCAAGGTTGCCTACCCCTGGTCTAGGCTAAAGGCTGTTTCCAACTTTCTGTTTCGGAGAGTGTCGCGATAGTTAGAGCTTTGAAGGTAAAGCTCGCCGACGAAAAGCGAATCACGACGAACGCAAAAAATGCTCCCACAACTAGCGGCGAAGCCCACAACCAGACCCCAGCCAGAGGCGCGTCACATGAAGCTCCTCCCTTTCTCCTCAGATCTGGGCGGAATTATTCCCTTGAAATAAGTTCGGCCCACTGGCTTCGCCGTTAAAAGTCCAGCCCCTTCTCTCACCGGCCAATTGGGAAACCTTATCTTCCAGCAGTTTACCAATCCGAATCACAGAAAAGCACTAGGTGCCAGCCAATAGGGAAACCCAGATTGGCTACGCCTGGTTACCAATAAGAAAATAAGCAATGGCTAATTAGGGCCCGCCTCCCATCCCTCCCTGGTCACTATGTGAAACAGACGCGCAGAATAAGGGACCCGGATGTTCAGACAGAATAAAAAAAAGCTGCAGCTACCGACAACAACAACCCCCCCCCCGCGCACAGCCTCTAGGAGAAAAGAGAAAGGGATCGCTCGGGTTAATAGCTACTGATCCGTGACTAGAAGGAACGATGAGGGCATCAGGCAGACCCCTATCTTCAAGGCCAGCCCTTCCCTCGACCCACGACTTACCTGCGGAGGAGGGCGCGGCGGAATCCCTCCGGAAAAACTCGCAGAAGCACCCCGACCTGCACTGACACCGAGGGGGCTCAGTCGGGAGTGTTGCTTCCGCTGCTGCAGCAGACCACCCCTCCCCCTTCAGATCGATTGGGTCTCGAGGTGTCCCGCCCACCGCGGTGATACTTTCGCCTCGTTGTGCGCGGCCATTGGCTGAGCCGCGGCTGGCGGAAAGAGTCTTGGGAGTTGCAGTTCGACATCCGAACGGCGGCCAAGTCAGGTGTCGCGAGATGTTGAGGCCAAAGAAAGAAATGCGATTGGCCGTCTACAAGGAGGCGGAACACCTACGCGTGTCTCCGCCCACTAGCCACAGGATTGGCTGACCGTCTCCCGTGGAGACAGCTTTGGGAGGCGGAGCGCGGCTCTCCTGTTCCTAGAAGACGGCGGGAAATTGGCTTGCTGGCGGTCAGCGGTAACGAAGATTGAACGCCCTTTTTATTTTTGTGTTAGTTCGCGGCTAGTCTTGCATAATCTAGCATGAATTGACACTAGAAACATTTTTTTCAATGGTAATGTAGTGGCTCCCTATTAGCATAACTTGTTTTTCAATGCTTGAATGAATTGTGAATTTGGGGGATTCACAATGAAAGGTCTGACCCTCAGAAATTCATGCTTGTTGGAGGAGTCATATAATAAATGAGCTGACTACAGGAATAGATTGTGGATAGAGCAATGTTACCTTCTTGTAAATGCAGTCTAAAAACAGGTCTCTAGAGCAGTGTTTCTCAACCTTGACAATTTTAAGGCATGTGGACTTCAACTCCCAGAATTCCACAGCCAGCAATGCTGGCTGTGGAATTCTGGGAGTTGAAGTCCACATGCCTTAAAATTGTCAAGGTTGAGAAACACTGCTCTAGAATCTGACCTCTGCTTTCATGTGCATTGCTAAAAAAAAAGTGTGAAAAGGGACAGGGGCTTTCATTCGTGAGAAAAGAAGCTTAAATGATAAGTTTGGCTAAAAAAAACTGGAACAGAAAATTATCCTGGCCAGCATTTAAGTAATAATGCAATGCAATGCTCACTTTTCTGTTTTCTGAGATTTCTCCAGGCTGTGCTGTATAACACAGCACAGGTAACCTAAACACCTTGAACAGGATGGGATGGAACGGAACACTCCTATATTCTGTTGCACAACTCTCTACATCAGTGGTTCTCAACCTTTTTAATGCCGCGACCCCAACCGGTCGTAAGTCTAGGACTAAACCGGTCGTAAGTCGAGGACTAAACTGGTCGTAAGTCGAGGACTACCCAACCGGTCTTAAGTCGAGGACTTTCCCTGCCCGGGAGCACCGCGCATGCGTGGTTCCACCACTGTGCTGGCCGAGGCGTAGCTGGCAAGCGGCAGAGATGGAGCAGGCCGACCACCAGCTGGCCCAGCCCAAGGGCCATGGCACCCGCTGGAAAAGGGGAAAAAATGGCGGACAAAAAAAATGGCGGTCAAAAAAAAATGGCGGACAGCCTTGCTTGGCGACCCCCATGAAATGGTTGATCGACCCCAAATGGGGTCCCGACCCACAGGTTGAGAACCACTGCTCTACATGCAGAGAGTTGGAAATCAATGAAAGAGATTGTGCAATTTCCTTATTTGTGAATGTAAATGAGAATATATTCACAGGCAGAACGACAAAATTAACCAGTGGAACAACCTGCCTCCAGAAGCGGTGAATGCTCCAACACTGGAAGTTTTTAAGAAGAGACTGAACAGCCATTTGTCCGAAATGGTATAGGGTTTCCTGCCTGAGCAGGGGGTTGGACTAGATGATCTTCAAGGTCCCTTCCAACTTTACTACTACTATTATTATTATTATTATTATTATTATTATTATTATTATTATTATTATTATTATTATTATTATTATTATTATTATTATTATTATTATTATTATATAAGAATCCAGGATCCCGGAAGAACACGGCCGACATTTGCAGCACTTTAGCTACTTCACAAAAGAGAGACAAACATTAGAAAACACGGTATTTAATGAGGAGACGTCGGAAGCCAACTTCCCACCGTCTTTTGGCGAACCCGAAAAGCCCTGCTTTGCTTTCCGAAGTCGTATACCTGGAAAAGGGCAGCCAATCCTGGGGCTAGTAGGCGGAGACCAGCCTTCTAGGCGGCCAATTAAAGTTCTCTCCTTTTTTTCTTGCTATCTCGCGACACTTGACTTAGCAGCCGTGCGGATCTCGAACTGCAATTCCCAAGGGTCTTTTCGCCACCAGGGGCTCAGCCAATGGCCGCGCACAACGAGGCGAAAGTCTCACCGCTGTGGGCGGGGCACCCGAGACTCAATCGTACTGACGGTGGGGAAGGGTGGTTTGCTGCAGCGGCGGAAGCGACGCTCCCGAGTGAGCCCCTTCGGCGTCAGTGCGCGTCATAGCGCTTTTGGTGTTGGGGACGTTGCCGGGGGGATCTCGCCGCTCCTTAAGCAGCAGGTAAGGCAGTGGATCGAGGGAAGGACTGGCCTCGAGGACAAGCTCTGCCTCGAGGATCCCTACTGTCCTGCTTAAACTTTACGTCAGCATTTCCCCATGCCAGATGTCCTGGATTGTTTTCATCCCGCATCCTCACGCTCGCGTTGGGTGGGCATAATAGAAACTGCAGCATATCTGGTCTGTCACGCGTTAGGGGATCACGTCAAGTTCAGTTATGCACAATAACCTGCCGTCGGTTTTAGACTGATAATGTGCTCACCCCGCTTCCTTTTCCTGTATTTGCAAAGAAAGTGCCTCCTGGGTTTTGTGCCAGTGTCATGTAATGTACTTAAGCGATTAGGACTTTTTTTTTTATTTTTTAAACTTGCTAGTTTGGCAGTTGGAAATGGAGCGTTAAGGCATCGTCGGATCTTTTTACGAAATCTAAGTGATCTGTGACTTTCTATGGAAGTAATGAGAATCTGAAACGCAGAAACCCTTTCTATTCTTTGTATCGGGAGGTAGAAGAATGAAGAGCAGAAAAGTCTGTGATGGGAATTTGTATCTGGTGATTTCGAGGAGTTTTGTGCCTACAACTTTGTGTTTTTATATATATACATACATACATACATACATACATACATACATACATACATACATATATAGTATTAAACCAGTGTTTCTGAACCTTGACAATTTTAAGGCATGTGGACTTCAACTCCCAGAATTCCACAGCCAGCATTGCTGGCTGTGGAATTCTGGGAGTTGAAGTCCACATGCCTTAAAATTGTCAAGGTTCAGAAACACTGTAATTAAACAAATACATATGGCTATCCATCCACTAGTAGGAACTCTGGAAGGCTAACAAATACACAAAACACAATACAATTATAAACACTATTTGAATGCAAAAGCACTGATGCTTTGATAAAATTGACATCCATATTCAATCACACCATCAACTGCCTCACATCCTGATCCCTTTACCTGGGGAAAGCCAGATTTTCACATTTTTCCTGAAGGCCAGCAGGTTTGGAACTACATGCATCTCTGGTGGGACTGGGGGTGGCTCTATCATAAGGCAAGGGCCATGACAGAGAAGGTATATTTCTGAAGTTCCCACCAAGTGATACTGTTTCATCAACAGTGCTCTAATTGTATCATAAACCACTTCATACCCTGGAGTTTCTTTGAACATCAGGGGACCATCCATGCATAGAAAGTCTGCATAGCCACAATCCAATCTGAAACTGCTGTCACTTTCTTATTACATAGAGTGACTAAGAATTGAACAAACTGCACCAGAACTTCAGGAACTATTCCCAATTTCCTCTGGAATTCCACTGGGTTAAACTTCAATAAATGCTGTGGCCAGCATTTAAAGATAATTATCTGACACATGAGGGCACCAGACTGGTTACTCCTGATCTGTAATTTAAATCAAGATCAAGATTCTCAATTGTCTAAGTGTTACTGGATTTTCTTCCATTTTTCTTTAGCAATACAGGAATAATGGATGTTGCAATTTCTGTAGCATAGATTTTATTATCATTACATCTGTCCTATAAGTTCTTTCAATTTTTGCATAGAATTTTTTTTGATAATCATTGGAAGTCTTTTTACTATGGGTGGGTGGTTTACATTTCTTAAGGACTAAATTTTAAACATTCATATTTTCACTTTTTTAGTGTTTTTTTTAAGATGGGGACTGTAAGTGCACTTATTGGAATTTGGATGACCTTCTCCCTAGTTGAAGCACATTCAAAAGCTGTTACAACATCCTTAACTACTAAGTGGTTTTCAACACCTCTGTTACTTGAAGCAAGGTAAAAATGTTGACAGTGTCTTTTTCCCCTGAAACATTTTATGTGTATATATAAAATCTCATTTATTCATGTTACAGTCTTGTATGTCTTAATACTATTATCATTTGTTGCTATGAGTTGGATTGTCTTAGAAAGTTGATGAATCAATATATAAATTCAATATTGTAAATATATGCAGGTAAGCTAAGAGCACTGTTTTGCTTAAAAATGCCCAGTGAATTCATAACAAAATGACATTTGAATCAACGTCTTCTAAACTGCAGTGTTTTCTCCGTTTTTAAATTTTAATGGATACAGTGCTACCTTTTTAAAATGAGACTTTTTTTTTCCAGTGAATTTTTAGCAGAAGAAGATAACGAGAAATTCTGGAATTTTGTTGAGACTTGCCAAAACTTTCAGTCATCTAATCATGATGGTAATTGTTTTTATCCTTGTTTGGTTTATCAATTAGATAAATTATTTAGCCTAGAAGATTTTTTTTTTAAATTAAATAACTTCATTATAACTGCAGAATGTTACATTTTAATATTTATAGTCAGAAGATCTGACTGTTCTGCAGGCTATGTGGACAGCAGTGATATTAGGCCTGCCTTAATTATTAATGGATTCTTTATTTTATGTTATGATTTTGCATTTTACCCTAGGCAATTGTATTCCTTATTGGAAGAAGCCTTGTTTGAAGTCCTTCTTGTCTTCCCCTAAAAACTAAATAATGTATCTTGTTTATTGGCAGGTAGTGATTATTCCTCTTACAATGCAGTGCTGCAAGCTGCTTCCCAGAGTCTTTCACCTTTGCAGCGGAACCTGTTGAAATTTGCTTTGTCTTTACGCTCTTATTCAGCCACAGTTCAAGCCTTTCAGCAGGTTAGACAAAACCTTGGGGACTTTATGTTGTATGTTTTCTTTTAAGCAATAATGCAATAGAAAAATAACAGGTCGCTTTTCCTTTTAACCTATTAGGACTAAACCTTAAAGTTTCACCCTCACTATTAAAATTGATTAAATTAATTGGCATCAAATTTGGTGTTATCCTAATAGCTATTCTCTATCCTTCCATTTTGCTCCTGATTGAAAAACAAAGTCATCGTAATTAATACTGTAAAATTATTGCATGGAAACCCTCCTGTTTAGATTGGAACAGCTAAAATTGCAAAAGCAAATAACTCCTTTTTTATCTTTCTTATTTGACTGCCATTCTTACCATGAACAGTATGCATGAAAACAAAACAAATTTGCAAAGAGAAAAAAGTGCTAAAAGAGGTAGGAGAAGAAATCAGACCAGATTATTATAAGATTGTTTCCTGTTTTTCATATAGCTCAGTGATGATTTATTTCCTCAATTGTAAATGAAGTTACAATTTCTTTGCCGGATGTATGTCTGAAAAGATTGGAGAAGTTGATTCTATATTACTTGTTTGTATCTATCTGGACTGAAAGCAGAAAAATTATGAAAAAGTTCTCATTCAAGTTACAGCCGGTCAAAATGATTCTTCTTTAACATTTCAAATTATGCTATACAAATGAATGCACTAACATACTGTACACTAAGATCCCATTGCTCTGATTAAGATGAGATGGAGGCTGTCATCATTTTATTGAAACAGATACATTTTAATACAGATAGCTGCTGATGAGCCTGCACCAGAACAATGCAATGCATTCTTCGTTGTTCATGGAGAGAAGACTTGTGAAGCCGAAAGACTTGGAATACTCATACAGACAGCATCCAAAAGGTTGTTTTGTTTTTTTGCCAAGATACCCTAAAGATCTCATTTTAATAAATGACATCTTTATGTAGATATTATTTCTGGAGAATATGTAAGCCCCGAAAAAACATTCTTGCTCATTTTGAATGATTCAATATTACTTGGGAAATGTGGATGTGATCTTGAAAGGAATGGATATTTATCTGTGATTTCAGGATTACTGCACCAATGAGGGCATTTTGATCTTTTTTTAAAATAGTGATCTAAGAAATGGAAATAGTCTTTAAAATTTAATATGAGGATTTTTGAAGATTAATTAGAAATGAGGAATAAGGGATTATTGAAAATATATGGGAGGTCCCCACTCCTCTTATTCTGGTCTTGACTATAATAAAGATTTAATTTGATATGTGAAGAGGCAAGCAAAAAATGCTCTCCTTCAAAGTCCTCATTCGTAAACTTCAGTCTGCTTGACTTAGCAAGCAAAGCCCCTAGAATTCTTTTCCCTATATTTTATTAGAGCGATAGCTTTCACATTTAGTGATTTTTAGTATTCTTTCAGAAATAACTGTTAATAAAATAACATTTTGGGCTAATTTGGATCAAAGTATAATTTAATATATAATTTATAATTTAGGCCTTGTCCATTCAATTTCATCTGTTTTTCATTGGATTGGAGCTAAGATTCTCCTACATGGTATTTCTCCTATTTTCTTCTGATAATATCCATTGTATACATATTTCCAAGGACAGTAAAACCTGTGTCTTTTGGAGTATTAATTATGCTTTCTTATTTCAGAAAACAGAACAATAAGTTTCATGTGTGCATGAATTGAAAGTCTATGTGTCTCTGTTGTCATCTTTGTGTGATCAAATATTGAATGACAACAGAGTAACCTTTATATAATGTTCTTATATCTCTGGCACCTGATTTAATAAAGCATTGCTTTTATTTATATATATTCTCTTGCTCCAGGCCAAAACCTTTTATGTTCAAAGGGGACCACAAGTACCCAGGAACAAACTCTGAAAGTCCCATTGTAGTCATGTATGCTGAGATTGGCTCAAAGCAGTTTTCTGAATTTCATAGACTTCTTGTATCAAAAGTCATTGCAGGAGAAATTAACTACATCCTTAGGCACTATGTTGCTGTAAGTTCTAATACCATCGTACAGAGCAATATTCATTGTTTAGAAATGTTTTATCTTTACTGTATTCCAGTCTAAAATTTTGTCTAAAGGCTTTTATGAAATCATAATAATTGCTCATACTGTTCCATAGTTATGTGGTTTTCTTTCACTATATATTTCCAAAGCATTTTGCAAAATACTTCATGATATTTTTATTAGTTATGGATGGCATATTGGTAGCTAACTGTATGGCTGAGTGAAAATTAAACTGAAAATATCATTGTATTGCATTCTCATCAATCTGGATTTAGTTATTGCTTAGATATCCAGAAGATTCAATTCTTAGGTTTTCTACTTTTTAAAACATTTTACTAATGATTTAAGAGGTAGAGATTTTGAGATGATCCAAAATTGGATACAGCAACTAATACTATACAAAATAAAAAAAATTAAAATGGTTTTGATCATTCAAGATGGGTTCAGAAAAGGCAGTTAATATTCCTGAAAGGATCTCATGGAGAACAGCTTAAATTCTGTTTTCTCTAGCAAGCAAAAGACAAAATAATGGATTAATCTTACAGAACAATATAATTCACTTGAATTTTAGGAAAAACATCACAATTGTAAGACTGCTTTGCAGTGGAATAGTGACTTAGAGTAGTTGGGCTCTCATTCATTCATGTATTTGGGCAGTGGCTTCTATTAAAGGAACGTGTTCAGAATGTTTCTGGTTAAAGCCTTTTTCATGCCTTTGGGTTCTCATTCTATTTCTTATGACTCCAGTGTTATTGTCCTGATTTGTGCACTGAATGTTATTAGTTAGCAGCTGAATATTTCCCTTCTATCAGTACTTACTCTCCAGAGTATAAGCTTGCTGAAAATGAATACCATTGTAATCAAAAGCATCACAATACTTTTGTCTAGAATAATGTTTTGTTCCAATTCATTTTTTACATTCCTGACTTGCTGGAGAATATCATGATAAGATTTTTAGATAAGTAGATCATTGTTTCTTCCTATCCAAAGGTACTTTCAAGAAAACAAGAGATTTCCTATTGCAGGTTGTTATGCAGAAGCCATAATTCTCCTTTGATCAAAGAAAGTTCTGAATTAATTTGTGAAGTATTTCATAGACAAGCCTCAGCATTGTTTAAATATGATTGGATAATATAACATATTTTGCAAAGTTATAAAAAATTAATCTAGCAAATGTTTTATTGGACAATATTCATGTGATTTTACCTTTATTTCCTTGTAGAATCCAAATAAGGAAAAAGTCTACCTGTCAGGCTACGGAGTAGAATTGGCCATTAAAAGCACAGAATATAAGGCTAAGGATGATACCCAGGTGAAAGGTGAATGCCTACCTTTAAAAGTAGTAATAGTTTCATGATGAAATAAGATATGATGAAAAGTTCATTGTGATTCTCTTCATAACAGTTTTTCAGGGCATTTTAAGGCTACTTATTTATAATCTTTGTTTCTTTATAGTATTTATATCCCTTTCTTTAGCTAGGAGTATTCTCAGTGCAATTTTCATATCGATAAAAGAAAGCAGTTCCTCTCCTCAGGTTTACGAACGTAAAAAGTCATGATGTAAAAGAGAACGATAGCTTAGGTAAAGGAAGAAAAGGATCCCTTAGTACTCATTCTTAATGTTATAAGGATCGTAGTAGGCCTTTTGTCCCAACTCAGTGGAATTCCTGTGAAGAAAGAGAACGTCTGAGGAATCTGTCTTAGGACTGCAACTGATAGAGATGCCATTTTTCTCTCTCTTCTCACAATCCTTTGTTAATATATTTATCCCTGTTCATTTTCTATAAAGTGGGAGATTGTGAGTTCTAGTCCCACCTTAGCCATGAAAGCCAGCTAGGTGATCTTGGGCCAGTCACTCTCAGACCAGCCCACTACACAGGGTTGTTGTGAGGAAGATAAGATGAAGTAGTTTTACATATGATCGCCGTCTTGAGTTATTTGTAAATGTTTAAAAGTGGGATATAAATAAGTAAATGTTAATCATAAACTATCAACACTCAGAAAAAAAATCAGCAAATAACTTTGTCCTTGTTGCTTGATTTTCTTGTTACTCTGGATTTGTCTCCTGGTTGCCTAAAGCAATATTAGGCTAAATCAGGGAGCCTGTTTTTAAATTTGACTATCTGCTTATATGATGAGCCATTCTTTTATGCTGTTCTTTGGGTAGAGCCTCTGTTGAATTCTGAAGATGGTATCCAGTTCCTTGACTTACGAATGATTTGTTGTATGACTTGCTACTGGCTTCTGAAGGATTTTTTCTTAGAAACTCTTTCTTGGAGATTTGATACACACCAAAATCTAATACTATCATACAGTTACTTGCCTAGTGTGATTTTGCCTTTTTATTGAAAACAGCAAAATGATGTATGCATGGAAAGAGCCAGTTTGGTGTAATAGTTAAGGTACTAGGCTAGAAACTGGTAAACCGTAAATTCTAATCCCACTTTAGGCATAAAGCCAGCAGGGTGACTTTGGATCAGTCATCCTCTCCCAGGAAATCCTAGGAAGAAAGAAATGGCAACTATTTCTGAAAAGCTTGCCAAGAAAACTGCAGTGATATGTCCAGAAAGTTGTTAGGAGTCAACACTGACTCAAAGGCATCCCCCTAAAATGAAATTTACCATATTTCATCAATATAATCCATCTTGATTGTTATTAATAGCTTTAAAATCTTGAAATTACATGAGAATGTGTTGACTTTTCAAAATGTCTTATTTGACTGCTAATAAAAACTGTATTCTGATTGTTTCTGAGGCAAAATGAAAAATGACAACACAGAATAGAATAGAATAGAATAGAATAGAATAGAATAGAATAGAATAGAATAGAATAGAATAGAATAGAATTCTTTATTGACCAAGTGCGATTGGACACAAGAAATTTGTCTCCAGTGCGTAAACTCTTAGTATACATACAAGCAGCAAGTGAAAAATCATGATCATTATCATAAAATATGATTATCATAAATCATAAAATAGTGCTTAGTGATAATCATAGGATACAAAACAAGCAATTAACATAAATCATAAGATATAAACAACAAAGTCATAAAAAGCTAAGGAAATAGGTAATAGAAAAGATGAGAAGGATAATACTAGGATAATGCCCTACTAGGTGGTTTGACATGTCAGGGAATAAGACAGAGTTGTGAGAATTAGTTGTTTAGCAGAGTGATAGCATGGGGGGGGGGGGGAAACTGTCCTTGTGTTTAGTTTTGGCATGCAATGCCCTATAGCAGTGATGGCGAACCTTTTAGAGACCGAGTACCCAAAAACCGCCCCTGCCCCGCTTTGCCCTTGCCCAGCCCGCCCGCAGGGCCACTCACCACCTCCAAACAGATTGCCCAGGTGGCCCAGCAGCACCATGGTGGCCACGCCCTCCACCCACGCCCCGCAGCATCAACTGCACGCGACAGGGCGCGAGAGTGGAGTCTTGTCCTCGCTACCTGGCTGCCATGTCCTTGGCTGCGCTGCTCCATGCGGGCCACGCTCAGGGGTGACTCCCGGGGGGTGGGTGCTGGTGAGGGGGCTGTGGGGGGAGGCGGGGCTGGGGCGACGGCACATGGGCCCACAGAGAGGGCTCTGAGTGCTGCCTCTGGCACACGTGCCATAGGTTCACCACCACTGCCCTATAGCCTTGTCTTGAGGGAAGAAATTGAAACAGTTTATGTCCAGAATGGGAGGAGTCTGTAGATATTTTCACAGCCCTCTTTCTAGCTCGTGCAGTATACATGTCCTCAATGGAAGTCAGGCTGGTTGCATTTATTTTTTCTGCAGTCCTAACTATCCATTGAAGTCTGTGTAAGTCTTGTTTGGTTGCTGTGCCAAACCAGACAGTTACAGAGGTGCAAATGACAGACTCAATAATTCCTTTGTAGAACTGTATCAGCAACTCCTTGGGCAGTCTGAGCTTTCTGAATTGGCTTAGAAAGAACATTCTTTGTTGTGCTTTTTTGATGACGCTTTTGATGTTAGGTGTCCATTTTAAGTCCTGAGTGACTTAAATAAGTGACTTCTTTTAGCTAAGAGAAAAGTTTTCAACATGAATCTCTTTTGATGAGGTTGATGAGGATTAGCATAAAAGCAGAACAATCAAGGTAGTTGGGATAATTGGAAATTGCAGCCCCGTTAGAATGTGGCCTTGATAACAGGATACAAAATCAAGATTAGTAATATGTGATTCTTAAGAAATGGGGGGATGATCATTATATTTTAAAAAGTATAGTGATTATCCTCATATTAGAAAAATAGAAATGACTTGCTTTTATCCTAGCCTGTCTTCCCTGTTATTGACTGCCTCCTATTTAGTAAAATAACTTCATAATTTACATGTTCATATTTTTGTAGGTACAGATATAAATTCAACAGTAATAGGTGACAATGACCCAATTGATGAGGTGCAAGGATTTCTGTTTGGGAAATTAAGGTATGTCATTATATATATGTGGATAAATCTGCTGAACCTTTTTTATATTTCCAAATCAAACATTTCAAAATGTAGCTAGCAGTTTTGTTTTTCCCAAACTAAAACCTATAAGATAATGGAAAGGTAATCTAAATTCATATTGACCAGGGCAATTGTTTGTTTGTTTGATGACTGAGATAGATTGATGTTTTTTGCCCTATCAGGCAACTGCATTCCCATTTGGAAGAAGAACTGAAAGAACTAAGAAAGCATCTTGTGGAAAGCACCAATGAAATGGCACCATTAAAAGTGTGGCAGTTACAAGGTAAACTGCCCTTATTAGATTTGTCTTTTGCGTCTGTAGTGGGCAAATCTGAAAAATGTCCTCAATGTAAACTTTATAGAGGCAATTGTCTCATCACAAATTGATCGCATCCTTCCTTTGGTAGCAGTTCTTTTGTTTTATATATATATAAATATTTTATTTCTATTTTTACAAACAAGTGCTTAATAGACAATGTGTTAACTGGGTCCATTAATAATTTTGTGGTACATATAAGCTTCCTCAAACTAAATCCAATAATTACACCATCCAATACCTCTTCTCTTCTTCCGGTAATAAACATTTTTCCACATTAAGCAAATACAATTCTTATTGTTATTAATAGATATACAGTTGAATATCAGCATTTATTACAATTTTCTAATATCAATGACACCAGTTTATGATATCTTTTCTAACCAAAACATATCTTAATTGCATTTGCACTCAATATCCATTTGTTCAGTATCCTATTTTTGCTTTTTTTTCAGTTTTAATTTCCTATCCATATTCAAAATATCCCATCAGTTATAGTTTCAAAACAAGTTATATTTGGGTAACCAACAGCTTCCCTTATTCAAACTTCTTCGCATTTTCTTATTTCCCTTTTCATGCCAAAATATGATATTCTGATTACCAATCTTATCTATCTAGTTATAATAATATTTCTATTTCTAGCAACCTATTCTTAACATATTCAAACATCTAATTGATAATATAATATCCCCTCTAATAGGTCAAAGCTTCTGTTTTCTTCAGTCTTACTCTAGCTTTCTTCCTTTGCCAACTTTCCAAGTCAGTGCATTTGGATCATCAAATAATTCTTCCTTTATTTTTGTGCATATTATTTGGAGCAAAAGGAACAATTTAGTTAAAGTATTTTTGAAAGAGCTAGCACATTGATATTCATTAAACAGCCTCCCTCCTTCTCCAATTCCCCAAAGTTCTGGTAATAGCTCTATCTTCCATTCCATCGGCTTTCCTTCCTTGTCCTCCAGTATGCTCTGAAATCTTGGTTGATAAAATGTCTTTTCCATTTCCAATATTATCGTTATGTCTTCTAATTCTTCATTTGTCTGGCTGTTTTTTCCTTTGGGTCCTCCATATTTGGGTCAGCTTTCTCTAGTTTTCATTCTATTTTCTGAGTTGCTAGTTCCTTCTCTGTGGTTATTTTCTGGGTTTGTAGATTTAAATTAGAAAATTGTTCTTTTATTTCCTTTGTGTTAGTTTTAATCTCATCATAAGCTAAGGCAATTGTTTCTTGTATTAATTTCAACATGGAGAGAATTTCTTTCTGTGATTCATCAGTATTTTCTTGGTAGTATGTCAAACTGAGGCTTCTGGAAACAGACATTAAGGATGGTTTTTTACCACTTAGAGCTAAATATGGAACATACATTTTATTTTTTGTAAATGGCCCTTATAGAAATCTGTTTGAAAACTTAGGAAGTTTTAGTTAATTATTATTGGAGCTCCAGATTATCCAACCAACTTATCAATCCTTTCTTAAACCTCCCCTGAGCAAATATAAGTAAAATTCCAACTTAGTCTTGTAGTTTTCTCCATTTTCCCCAAGTAATTAAATAGCCGCTTTTCTTTTCCTGAGGGAATGGGGCAGAAATTCTCCTTCCCTCTCTCTTGGGGGGAGTGCTTTGGGCAGTTTTTCAGGAAGAGGTCTTAAAATCATAAAAAGAGGATCAGGTCTCACCTAGCTTCATCCATGTTGCTGTAATGTTGCTTATTAGTGCTTATTGTCTTCCGTTGTCAGCAGCTTAGGACTGGTTACGCGAATGTAGCCAGTCTTTCCCCCGCCGGTTTGGAGGGCTTCCTCAGATCAAGTGGGAGGGCTGCCCCCCCGCAATCAACAAGGGTCCCCGGCTTGCTTGTCGCCTCTATGGGGCGACGTTCGATCCTTTCCAGCGGGGCAAAATCGAATGCGAAAGACGGAGCCCCATCTTCCTGCATCTGTTCCGCCATGACGTCAAAATCGGAAGCCCTTTGGTAGTAATTCTGTAACCTCAGCACAAAGTATTCTTATGACAACAAAATTATTCAGACATATAAATGTGTTTGGAAGTGATGCAAGATTTATTTCTGTTATAAACTGAAACTTTGCAGGAACTCAAACCCAGCAGATATTGGCAGACATGTGAAGCCATCTTAAAATGCATTTAGAATATGCTAATATTTGAAACATTTGAAAAACAGCTTGTTTGAAGCTATTGTAAAATGCAAATAAGAGCATAGATTATATAGTAATAGAAACAAATACAATAAGTTTGTGATGTGTGGGTGTGCAGGTGTCAAGGCCAAGTAGTTCTTTTACCTTATTAGCCAATTACAATTTGACAATTGTCATTTCTTCCTACTAAGGTATTCAAGATGTCTGTAATCAAATTAATAAAATATTTACTTGCTTGCTTGTGAAGTTTGTTGTACTCTCAGAGAACACCCTGTGATCATAGTTCAATAAAGCAACTTCAAAGCACTTTTTAACTATTGATTTGTAGTTAACTGGAATTAGGTAGAAAATCCTCCATAGAAAGATGGGGAACGTCACAGAATTTATCTCTTACAGCCACATTAATACTTTATAGGATTTAATATTGTTCATTGTGTTTATCCAAATGTGTTTAAGAATATAATTTAAATAGGTACAGGTATGCTTGTGAAACTGAGAAATATTTTTTCTTTGGCTGACCTTTTTGGGATAAAAATACAATTTGCCTGGTTTTTTTTAGTACTTAAAAAAAGTGAAATACTAGCTTGATAAAGTGAAAGTCCCCAAATATGAGTCCATTAACCATGTGAACATTCTCATCAAACTTATATTTTTGATTTAAAAGAATTAGCTTTTGATTGAACCAGTTGTTTTCATTTATAGATTTAAGTTTCCAAACTGCTGCTCGTATTCTGGCTGCTCCCACAATGGATGCTTTGACAATCATGAAAGATCTGAGTCAAAATTTTCCTACAAAGGCTAGGTAATTATTCTTGTTGCTGTTAAATAGATGTATAAATAATATGAGTTAAGACGACAGAGAAGAGTCTTCATTGTAATATGTGAAAAAATATTTTGGGAGATGTAAATAATATTGGAATTTCTCTTTGATAGTTTATCCATTTCTATTTAATCAGCCCATCCTATGTGCATGATGGACCCTATTAGACTTAAGAAGGAGCTTGGTGTTGTTCCTAGGGTTATGGTACATGGTTCAGCCAAGGCCTTAGTTGCTGCTTGGAATGACAGGGCAACAATAGTGTCAATTGTCTGATTAACGAAACACTAAAAAGGACTTTCAGTCATATTTTCTCCTAAAAGCATTTATTAATGTTACAGATACGTCAGCACAATATGGAGGAATGCTTAGATCTGCTTCTCTTCCGTACGGATAACATTCCAAACATTTCCACTCCCTTATTGTAGGGTCATGGTTCACATCTTCCAATCAACTTGGAAGATGTGATTTACTTCCGGTTTCTTTCCCGTACGGGCTATCCTTATGCTCCTCCCTCTTTCCTGGTTGCTGGTTTAACTATATAAATACCAGACAGTTCTGCACATTGTCAAAGCAAGAATATACAGTATTTGCAGCGTTGACAAATAGCTTTGGACTTGATTAGGCCCATGTACTCTCCTTATGTGCTTGGATTCAGAAAGGCTCTCTGGTTTACAGAAGAACTCTGGGTGATGAAGCAATATAAAATGTTCCTAATGCTTTGCTGAAAGAAAACAAAGAATAAACCAATTCAGAGCTTTCCTTTAGGATTTTCCATCTTTATTATGTCTGGGGAGAGCCAACAAGGAATCTTTTTAGGATAGTCCATTCCCTTGGGGGTAATCAGGAGTCATTCCCTCCTTGAGTAATTTCTATTCCCTCCCTTGGTAATGAGGGACCAGGCATTTGGTTGAATCCTGCAATGCCTTTTTATAAGAGAGAGTAGTTCTGCTTGCTTTGAAAGATGTGATTGTTTGCCCCCTCTTAAAGAAGCCATTGCTGGGCCCAATGGATCTGAACAATTTTTGTCCAGCCTCCAACTTTCCCATTTTAAGAAAAGTTGTTGAGATTAGTTCACAGTTCCAGAGGACTCTGGAGGGACTGGATTATCTGTACCTCTTTCTGGCCATAATACTGAGATGCACTTGTCAGTAATTTTAATTTAGTAAAAAACAAAACTGAAATG
This sequence comes from Protobothrops mucrosquamatus, assembly GCF_001527695.2. Lineage (NCBI taxonomy): Eukaryota > Metazoa > Chordata > Lepidosauria > Squamata > Viperidae > Protobothrops > Protobothrops mucrosquamatus. The sequence goes on along the minus strand of NW_015386742.1, from coordinate 517,489 downwards.
GGATAATGATTTAATGGACAATTTGGTCTTTTGTAGGGCAATAACAAAGACAGTTGTTCCTTCAGAACTGAGATCAGAAATTGAAGAGAACCAAAAGGTAAGAATATGTATGTAGGAATATATTCATGGCTAAGTGGGGATATGTCCTAAACAGACATTAAGGTGAACTAGTAATGTATTCATATACACTACAGTATTTATTGCCAGATTCCTACTCTTCCTTTCTATCAACTTTTTATACTGTTAAGTACTTTCAAACAAATAGTTCTTTTAAGTATAGATTGTACTAATAAAATGCTTACCACATTTTATATTTTTTAAATTTCTTCAAAGCTTGTTCAGATTTAAGAAAAGCAGAATAATTGCAGAGTATCTCTTTTCACACAAAAATATTGCTCAATGGCATCAAAGACCAAATTACCTTTTTCTAATATATGGATGTGAATTTGAGGATTTGTCATGTAAAATCTTTTCTTCCTAGTACTATGGTATATAAAATCTAAATGTTAAATAAAAATAGAACATTTTGATTCATTTCCCAAGAAACATCAATTAAAAATATCTCAAACTATTTCTAAATGCTCAGAAATAGTGACCCAATGTACTCATAACTAGTTTGATTCTAAACATTTCCTTGGAGATAACAGCTAAGGGTTACTCATGAGAAACCTATATTGTACCACATAAGATGAAAGCTAGATGGTTTATTCATTTTAAAAAAAATTGTGACTAGTTTTTTTTAGTAGATCATAATACAGAAATTGATATTGTAACATTTTTTTTCCTTTAAATAAATTCCCCACTTCTGTCAAGGCTTATGGTTCAATGTGAACTGTTACAGGATTAATTCAGTACAGATCTAATTGGCAGAATAAATACTGTGAGCCCCTTTCCATCTATATGTTTATAAACTGTCCCTTCAAACCAAAGCTATCTTTTGCCTGACAACTGCTGCCTAGTATTTGTTTCATTTTTTGTTCTGTCATTGTGGGAACAGAGACTGTGAAAAATACTCAGGAACAAAACTATTTAATGAGCCCTCAAGAGTCCTATTCTAGAAATAGAATTACTCTAGAGGAATTGGATTGTCACAACACTAAGGAAATAAATTATGGGGTAAACTTAATATAACTTGATGTCTGACCAAAATGGGGCAGTCATTTATGATTGAGGATATCCTTTTTGACTTGCTTTAAATCAGCATTTAGCCAACTTAGTACCATCCAGATAGAGTGGAATGCAACTCTTAAAATTCCAAGCCAGATGGCAAAAATATTGCTTTCTTTTTTTGCTTTCCTTCCTTGTAAAGTTGAAATATTATGGCCAAATTCATCATTTTATCTGATTTAGCATGCATATATTATTTATCTGTGATAACTTATCTGTTTAACCTAGATTTCATTCAGCCATCATATCAGATATTGCCACTCTTGAAAGCCTGTACATTTGTGTAGAACACCTTGTCTTCATGGATAAAACTTTTCTTTTCCATCAACTATTTTGCAATCATTAAGGCCATTTAACTATTGTTAGTAGTCATAGATCTTAAAGCTGTTATTTCTTTTCTTTTTTAAAACTATTCTCAATCTCTGCTCTGATTATATTTATTTCAAATAAAAATACCTATTTATTTTTGTGACTCTATATTTAAAAGTTTTATTTATATGCCCGCGGGTAAGTAGATGATGCATAGCCTTCTCCAATCTGGCACCTTGCAGTTATATTGGTAAAGCTACTGTATGGTATTAATACTTTGGGAGAATACCAGACTTGAAAAGACTGAATTGAGTCTTCCTTCATCTTACTTCCATATGGGCATATAAATTGAAATCTTACAAATAGTAGCAATAAAATACATAGCAAAGAGAGAGTAGTTACCATGTTCTTTACAAAATGTTAACCTCTCTATGCTGACGTGAAAGTGGAAAAGATCAGCTGCTCGCTTAAAAGTGAAAATCAACTTGTGATTATTATGACTCACTACAGTCAGCAAGGTTATTTTAAAATGTTTTCACCCATTATTCTGTTTCTGAAGAAAGCCAAACCATTTATTTCACTATGCATGATCAAAGCTGACATATATTGTAATTTTATTAAATAGTAGGAAAAAAGGCAAAATGAATTAACTCTAAATGGGAAGGCTAGGTCAACCAAACCCAAATCCCTCCGTGTGGATGAGAATTACTGTCATGTGTCTGATTAACGAAACACTTAAAAGGACTTTCAGGCATATCTTTTCCTAAAAGCATTTATTAAGGTTACAGAGACGTCAGTACAGCATGGTGGAAAAATGCTTAGATCTGATCCTTTTCCGTTACACATACATATTAAGCATTTTTCCCTCCCTTATTTTGGGGTCATGGTTCACATCTTCCAATTAACTNTTAATGGCTTTTCTACATTCTTTTTCCAGTACTTCAAAGGGACTTTAGGTTTACAATTGGGAGATTCGGCCCTATTCATCAATGGACTGCATATAGATCTAGATACACAGGATATATTTAGGTATGAACTCTTCAGAATGTTCCTTCTTGCTTGCAATTCAGTATAATAATTCTAAAAGGCTATAGAACATCAGTACCTATGTTTTAAAATTTAATGTGATCTGATTTGTGATTTTTCTAGCTTATTTGATGTCCTGAGGAATGAAGCTCGTGTTATGGAAGGGTTGCATAGTTTAGGAATTGTCGGGCGTTCCATGCACAATGTGCTGAAGTTGAACATCCAGCCATCTGACTCTGACTATGCTGTAGATATCAGAAGCAGCGCAATTTCAGTAAGTATATGCTCTGTCTACATTATGGTGATGTGATAACTCCAATGAAATTGCTAGAACTACAATAAATTCTTTGTGCAGTAAATTTGCACTTTAGCAAAGAAGCCCCAAGAGTGGGCAACATTTTCAGCAAAGCGTTTGCTCTGTGGAATATTAAGACAGAAATAGTGGGAAAATAATGCTGTATTGCAACATTACAAAATTACATATGCAATGGTATATAGACACACCCAACATTTTCATTTAATATCTACTGCATTTCATTATTTCATTTAAGTGGAATCTGTAAACATGGTATTTAGGTAAGTGACAAAATTTAGCTCACCTTTCTCTAACTTAATATCTTCCAATTATATTGACCTAGAATGGCCATGCTAATGGGAATATGGAGTTGTGGTTAATGGATCTGCTTAGAAAGCCTAATCTTAATCTTGGGAATTTGTTCTTTTTTAGTGGATCAATAATCTTGAAGTTGACAGCAGATACAATTCTTGGCCTTCCAGTGTCCAGGAACTGCTTCGTCCTACTTTCCCTGGTGTGATCCGACAAATAAGAAAAAACTTCCATAATTTTGTGAGTAATATTAGTTTACACTAATTGTATGCTAAATACCCAAGATAAGACGGGTTTATATTTGCTTATTTTTTGCCTTCTAATAGTGCATTTGAATTAGATACTGGAATATTTCAGTTTTATTCTGTGTATTCATTGTGCTCTTGAGGCTGATCATAATTTTAAAAGATGACATGCTTTCATGAACCACTTGGCAAATTTGAGGGAACAGTCCACCCAATATTAACTTACCATGTTTTTCCGTGTATAAGATGCTACTTTTTCCTGTAAACAAACTGTTCAAAAATTAGGTGCGTCTTATACAAGTGCAGCGTCTTATACACGAAAAAATAGTGGTAACCTCCGCAGGCCAAGGCATGCCTGTGTGGGTTCTTTACATGCCACTGCCATGCCGCCTGGTGCAGGTATCAAGCCTCTGTGGGCTTGCCACTAACGGGGGGGAGGGGCAAGATCGCCAGATGGCATCCGGAGGTAGCGGATGGGAGCATGGATGGCAGTGACAGCCCTTTCCCTCCCTCGTATCTGTCTGCTGGCTGGGGACCCTGTGGAACGCAGCTGCGAGGCCGTCCTTCTCAATAATAGCGGCTGGCCGAACTTCTGGATTTGCCGGCTCAGCTGTTCAGTGTGGAGAAACAGCGGGGAGTTTAAAACCTGCCTTCGCTTCCCTTGTCTTGCTGTCATGCCAGTGCTGACGCCGGTTTGTTTACCAGGGTCGGAAGGCTGCTGCTGTGAACTGACTATGCATGCTCATCATGCCGGATGCTGGTTAGGTGGGTGGGTGTGGGGGGGCGGCGGCCAGGAGGTGCTGGGAGGCGGTTGCTCCCAGCGCTGACTTTGTTTGCTGTAAGCTTGGAACTCGCATGCCAGAATGTCTTATACAAGGGTGCATTTTATACAGTATGAAATCGGATAAAATAAACATCTGCATTTGTTTATTTGCTTGTATGAAATATGTAGCTGAAAGGAGAAGATTTGTATTCTTCGGCATTTAGTTAATTACGCTTTTCTTACTAAACTAGGAAGTATAGTTAGTAACTGCAGTGTTATGTTATCTCATTTTAATTCTATCCAGAGTTCATTGCTCTAGCTGTCAGGACAAATCCTTGTCTACAAGGAATAGTACAAGTACAAATTTCCAGTGTCCAATGTCCCTGTTAGCCATGTGGAGAAAGAAGAGTATATAAACTTAGAAGGAAATCGTTGTTCGTGCCATGGATTTTTACACTGCTTTAATTTGATCCTAAAGATCTAATTATTAGAAAACTGAAGCCCTAATTTAGAAACTTTTGGAATTTGGCCAGACTGGGACACAACTGAATATTAGGCAAACCTGTTTTAAATGTTAATATATTTTGGTTTGTTTGCTTTTGCCAGACCTAATTGTACATTGTACTCTTTCAGAAGTATAGAATGAAATTCATATTCATAATTTTGTTATACTTTCAGGTGCTTCTCCTAAATCCATCCCATGAGAGTTCAGCAGAATTGCTAGGTGTGGCTGAAATGTTCCTGTCTAACCATATACCACTGAGGTAAAATTGCGGTTTTTTTCATTGAGAACTTTTAACTCTATTTTTGAAGCTGAGTAATATTCTCATCTATTCCCTTTTTGATCCCAAGAAAAGAAAACATTTCAGCATGTTGAAAGTCTCATTAGTATTTATGCAACCTTCCCACGTCCTTTTCCTAGCCATCTGGGAAATATGAAATAGAACCCTTTTGAGTTTGTTGACAAATGAGAATTATATATATATTCTGATACTGATTTTAGAACTGTTGTGCATGCTCCTGACTGTATATTCCAATGATGGCGAACCTTTTAGAGACCGAGTGCCCCAAAACCGCCCACCCTCTCCACCCCTGCCCCACCCACCCCCAGCCTGCCCTGCCCCCAGTCCGCCCCCGCTCCATCCCTGCCCGCCTGCAGGGCCATCCACCACCTCCATGGCCCGCCGCAGATCGCCCAGGCAGCCTAGCAGCACCATGGCAGCCACGCCCTCTGCCCACGTCCCGCAGAATCAACTGCGCACGATGGGATGCGAGGGCAGAGTCTTGTCCCCGCTTCCATGTCCTTGGCTGCACTGTTCCGTGCGGGCCGCGCTCAGGACGACTTTCCTCCGGGGGGCTGCTGGTGAGGAGGGGGCTGCAGGGGGAGGCGGGGCTGGGGCAATGGCGCGTGTGCCCACAGACAGGCTCTGAGTGCCACCTCTGGCACGCGTGCCATAGGTTCACCACCACTGGTATATTCAGTACCTAAGACAGACGTCGTTGTTTCCTTCAGTAAGAGTTAAAATTAACCTTAAAACATTTTCCCATGCCTCACTAATTCTCTGTGTTGCTTTTGTTATTGTACTAGCACATGATTTGGTCTGTCTACAAAGTTATCTATCATATTTAAGGTCAACTAGATTTTATTCCAAACTCAAGATTTCAATATTAATTTGATGAGAGTTCCAAAATTTAGCTATGTATAACTTTTAGAGTACTTAACATATTTGATAACAGCAGACATTAAGTGATTTGTTTATGCTAGGACGGTTGATCCCTAATCATTCCCATTCTCTTGATTGCTGTTAAGGAATGGACAGAATCTGCATCTACCGAAATGAGTCATGTAGCAATAGTGTTCATGCTTTCAATTCTTGATTATGATTTAATCCTTTCTTTTAAATAGGATTGGTCTGGTCTTTGTAGTTGATAATTCTGAAGATGTTGATGGGTTGCAGGATGCTGGAGTTGCTCTTCTTCGGGCATATAATTATATGGCAGAGGAAGTAGATACGAATTATGCATTTCAGACAATTATATCTGTGAGTAATCTGTCCCATATGAATGTAAATATATGTCAAATATTGTGACCCTTGGTTGTGATAATGAGAAGAGACACCCAAGTTATCTCTTTGGTATTATTGGGCTTGTTTGTTTATTTATTATAATCAAATTTATATGGCTGCCCACCTCACAGATAGTGATTCTGAGTAATGTACAACAATCTTAAAGAGTTAAAGTCAATTTGTTCCTAAGGCCTATTTATTTCTGAAAGGACTTCCTTCTGAAAAGGCAAAACATCTTTCTTTATTCTTCAGGATAAACTAGACTGCCTCTGATTTCTCTAAGAAAAAGAGATGTAATACTACCCAGTGCATCTTCATTTCTCCTCCACATTCTGTAATTACACTGATACCAGTGAAGGACAAAATATACCTTTCAAGAAATTTGTTAACATTTCTCTGTCTCTTTCAGTTTCCACTCTCTTTCTTCTTTCCTTCATTGCCATTATATCTATGCTATGAGAAGTTAGCTATCTCTTAGACAAGAATCATATGTATTATACAGAAGGGAATATTTTCATCTCTCCTAACTTTAATGGTGTTTATTTTCACAAATGATTACCTTCTAGAAACACATTTAAATTAAATTAACTCTTATCTCTTTATGAGATCATACTAGACACTTTCTTCAGGGAAAAGTCAGAAGATGGAAAAATGTTTCATCAATTAAAAACTTGTAAGAATTATAACAAAAAAGTGTTTAAAGCATTTAATATATTTATGTGTGTTGTGTGATACACTAATTTTGATGGTTAAACAACCTTCCAATAAATCAGATAATAAAGGTATTGTGTTGCTATACAAAATGCTGAACATGTTTATGAGATTAAAAAGATACAATAGTCCTACAATGTAATAATAATATATATTATTGGATGTGGGGGGGGAGTGAGTAAAAAACTAAGCATTAGCATCATGGCCAGTTTTGAACTATTGGAGGAAGAGAAAAAGCGATGCCAAGTAGGTGTTCCAGGAGAGATATTTCAGTAATCTTCTGAAGATTGTGTATTTCACATTTCCCTTTATAGATGTATAATAAAGTGAATGCAGGAGAAAAATTGAAGGTGGAACATGTGGTTAGTGTTCTTGAAAAACAGTATCCTTATGTAGAAGTGAACAGCATCTTAGGAATTGACTCTGCCTATGATCAGAATAGGAAGGTAAGGAATTCATATTATTATTACTATTTATATTTTAACATCAGTATATAAAGCATACTGTACATATGCATAGTTTACATGTATATGAAAAGGAATTACTTTTATATGCCTGAGGTAGCATCAAAAATGAAAGTTAGTTAAATAATTTCCTGTGGGGGAAATAAAATATAGGTATTTAGTGAATATTATATATTCATTTAATTATTTTAATCAAAATGCAGATGGAATAAGGAGTAAGCAGTACAATTATCTTTTTTTGTTACTGAAGTTGGAAAGCCATTGTGATGAGTTAATACTATGCATGGTACTTGAGACCAATGTTCCCTAAACGTATGCCACCTCTTCTGATATGTTGGTATTATCCATGATAGTTGGGAATTCTTAAAATAGTAATCCCGTCACACCTGGAAGGCATTAGGTAGGAGAGGTCTGGGCTTTGAACTTTAGGGAAATTATTTTAAAGGTTTATTTTGTTTATTATATAGCCGTAGATCAGTGCTTTTCAGACTTGCCAACTTTAAGATATCAGAATTCTCCAACCAACATTTCAACAAATTTCTATACATGATACTTGAGCAGAGAATTATTTTATAAAATATATGTTAATTATATAAGGACCTACTAATTCAATTGACTATCTAGTTTACATATAGAATATTTGTTCCAGATGTTTGCATTTAAATTAGATTAAATGGATAAATAATAATGCATAAAGTAAGGATATTGTGCTATGTTGGTACCGTTTATTCATAAAACTTATTAATGGAGTATGTAGTAATAGAAAAGTCATTGTACTTTGTCTTCTGTGTATTTCAGGAAGGATATAGTTACTATGAGCAGACTGGTGTTGGTCCTCTACCTATTGTGCTTTTTAATGGAATGCCATTTCAAAAAGAACAATTGGATCCAGATGAACTAGAAACAGTAACTATGCATAAAATCTTAGAAACTACTAGCTATTTCCAAAGAGCTGTGTACCTGGTAAGTTAAATTTCTGATTATCAGGAGTTTCAAAAAATTCATCGAATATTTTTGTATTACAGCTTATTTTGTGTTTCTTAAAGAGCTTTAGATCTAGATTTGTCAAGCAATCTTTATTATACTACCAAATATTTTTAAATGGAGCATATACAATATACAGTATATCAAAAGTAGTTAATATGATGTGAGATAAGCTATTACAGAAATAAAACAGCATTTTAGTGGATGTACAAAAGTAACATGGTAGCAACCTTATAATAGTGGAATACAATATGTAAATGATTTTTAATTTTTAAAAAAACTGATTTTTTTAATTATTCTGATTTTCCAAATAATTCCAGCATTTTGATTTTGATCTGTGTTTCAGGGTGAATTGTCCAATGATCAGGATGTAGTTGAATATATCACGAGCCAACCCAATGTTGTTCCAAGAATCAACTCTCGGATATTGATGTCTGACAGAGAATATCTAGATTTAACTATAAATAGTAAGGCCAATAAAAAGCATTTCTAATAAACATGATTTGGAACATAACAAAAAAAAATCATTGTTTCATATAATGTTCATAAGCCTGCTCCTCCTCTCCCAGTTCTAGTTTAATTATAAGGAGGCAACAGAACACATAACCCTTCTTTGTAAACCAATTGCAATTGTTCCTTTATTCTGAAAACAAGAAATTGATTAACTTACACTATGGAATGTTTAGAAAACCCAGGATCAGAAACCTTGATCTATTGTTTAAACTAACTGGAACTTGTCATAGATTAAGTGAAATAACAAACAGGTGCTATTTTAAAACAAAAAACAATATTCCCAAACTCTTATTGTAGCCATAGTAGGTGAAGAGAAGAAGATACGTATAATTTGAGAGGAACTTAATATTTAGCAACGATACCAATACTTGAACTGGGGGGGGTGTCATTTAGGCTCTCTGAGCTTGGTTGTTTTCTTGCAGATGTTTCATCATCTAACTAGGCAATATCATCCGTGCTAGAAGGAGTAAGGTTTCGTCTCTCTTTATATACAAGTGGCTTACCCTGTCAGTGTTGGGGAGGAGTGTTCTTGGTGATTCCTTGATTAGGCTATTGTTTATTATTAGCTTGTTTG
>NW_015386742.1:496352-507679 GCF_001527695.2 Protobothrops mucrosquamatus | reverse complement strand
GGGGGGGGTGTCATTTAGGCTCTCTGAGCTTGGTTGTTTTCTTGCAGATGTTTCATCATCTAACTAGGCAATATCATCCGTGCTAGAAGGAGTAAGGTTTCGTCTCTCTTTATATACAAGTGGCTTACCCTGTCAGTGTTGGGGAGGAGTGTTCTTGGTGATTCCTTGATTAGGCTATTGTTTATTATTAGCTTGTTTGTCTGAGTTAGTATCCTACTCCCTTAAAGTACTGATGATGTTATCTAGTTGGGTAATGAAATGTCTGCAAGAAAACAGCCAAGTTTAGAGAGCATCACATTTGGACCTAGGATCTTGACCAAGTTGTTACAGTGACTCTATCTCTTGAACCTCATTGAAACCGTATTATAAATGGGTGAACGGATAGATTGAAAACAGTAGAGAGTACTTGTAAAGGGAACAGAAAATAGAGTGGAAGTATGTGTTGTATATTTGTTTGTCTGCCCTGATGCGGTATTATGTATACATGTACAATCGTTTGCCTGTCAAGGAATGTATTATTAAAATATTTATTTTCAAGACTCAGGAGATAGGATTTCTTCTTTTTAAAAATAATTTTTATTAAAGAATTTTTCAACAGAATACCTCCTCAAATATGTATGGGATGCAAAGAGTTCCTTCATACATACCTGAAAATGTTTAAATGCACACATGGGGTTTTTATTTATTTATTTCCTACATGAAAGTCTCTTCATATCAGCAACAGAATATCACACAACCTTCAAAAGCAGCTTTGGGAATTTGAGAAGAAATTAAAAGAAAGCAGAGGGTAGAAATATTTTGATGAATAATTGACAATTCCACCTGGATCGCAATGATTGCAGAATGTAAATCCTTTCATATTTGAGGAGGACTGTTTGCATAAAATGCATACTGTACAGAGATAATTATAATTTTCTCAGATCTATAAAATCAATCATTAAAATGTTGATATGACCATCTTTGTGCTTATAAATGGTTTGTTGATAAGGTGTCTCATTTGTTCTAGTTGCTCATGTTAAGTAAGATATTTCTCTTCTTGAGAGTAATCACAATTGGTTTTTTTTTCCTAGATAATTTCTATGTGGATGATTATGCTAGATTTAGTACCTTGGATTCCAAGGACAAGACAGCTGCTATAGCCAACAGCATGACTTACCTAACTAAAAAAGGTATCATTATGAATTCTTTCTTCGTCTTTGGGTATTGCATCTAATGAAGAAAATACTTATACCATATTATGCACAGTTGTCCTTTGTTGAAAAGACTAATGAAGCCTTAAAGGTTTTCTGGTGACTCTTTATGCTAGTTTAAAACATATTTCCCTCTCAATCTTGGTACATAACCACCTTCATTTGCATTTAGTAGTCTGTGGAGCAGAATATAAAAAATCAACCTGTTATAATCTGTTTATAAATAATGTAATTATTACATTAAACACTTCAAATAATTTAGAAAAAAAGCTTCCATTGCAAGGTGAAATGATTTTCCTCTGTCCTTTTGTCTGCTGTACCAGGGCTCCCCAAACCCTGGTCTGTGGACCACTACCAATCGCAGCCCAAACCAGGCCACACAAGTGGTGGGTGAACACGCAAGTGCGCAAAGCTCCATTTGCACAAGTGGCAGGTGTGCACACAAAATTATTCCTTCCCCCCTCTGCCACCACTGCTGCTGGTCCACGGAGCCTGGAAGGTTGGGGCCCACTGTGCTGTACTATACTATACTATTTTTTATGTGCAATACATAATTTTCTGTCACTTCTTTCCTGCTCTGCTTTTATACATTTGTTTCTGTAAACCCTGTGGTCAATTGCCAACTCTGTTTATAAATAAGTGTTGAATTTTATCTCTAGCTCTGACTGGATGGTGGGGAATGGAAAGATTTATACTCCTGCAGACAGCTGTTCATTTGCATTCTTTTAGTGAGTTGTTAATGCTACCTGGAGGCTTATCTGTGTCTTCAGGGTCACCTGAGTAGTGCAAATGGCTGTGGAGCCTTCTTTGGAACTGTTGAAAGGACTATATTGTAGACTAGAGATAGATGATGTCGTATCCCTCTGTTGAGAGAGGGCTGTTTAATTTTGACATAGATGGCCTCTTTGACCCCTCTTCCAAACCAGCCATCTTCTCTGTGCAAAATGTGAACTTTGCGGTCTTCGAAAGAGTGACCTTTGTCTTTTAAGTGCAGATGGACTCCTGACTCTTGTCCTGATGGGTTTGTTCTCCTATGTTGTGCCATACATTTATGAAGTTGTTGTTTCGTTTCCCCCAATGCAGATCTGTACATTGGGGGGAAAAACAACAACTTCATAAACGCTAAAAGAATGCAAATGAACAGTTCTCTGCAGGAGTATAAATCTTCCCATTCCCCCCCATCCAGTCAGAGCTGAAGAAGCTTCTTGAATGAGAAGCGAAACGTCTTCAAAGAAACACAAAGTCCAGTTGCCTCGTGAAAAAGCATCTTTGGGATCCAGATTTTTAACTAGCAACTATATTAAAAACATTGCATCCAATGTCTAGGAGACAACATTTAAATTATGGCTATCCTCAACTTTCTCTTATTCTCTCTTATTCTATTATTGTTACTCTTTGAATGAGTTTTAGGAATGGAAGTTTGAAAATATAGATGAGAACTGGGGAGTTGTTACTCCAAAATGTTGTCTTACTTCTGCGGTAGAAATGAGCTTAGGCCAATAACCTGTCCGTTTTATTTACGGAAGGAATAGTTCAAGTTTAATTAAAGGAGGCAGAGTTAAGACACCTCTTTAGACATGATGGGACTGTATTTTTGGAGGGGTAGCTAGTCTCATCCAATAGAGCATGAAATTGACTGGCTAGCTTCAGATTAGGTTTCATTACAGAAGCTCTTTTAGTCACATCAGTGGGTGAACCTTGCTAAAACAGTGGACCATCCTTATGTATTATTTTGTTCCTCTCAAAGACTTTTAATATCAAATATGGCGGCTAGTTATGATACCTCTGGGCTGCAGATTCCATGCTAGATAATTGTTTAACAGAAGAACAACTGAAGCAAGAAGCTTTTTTTAACATTAGGGATAAACATTCCTGCAAATTGTGTTACCAATATTTCTGGCAAAGGAAAGGCAACAATTTTGTTTGCTTTCTTTGGGAGAAAGGGGCAATTTAGGCTACTGTCTTTCTTCCTACTGAAGGAGAAAAATAATTTTAGTAAAAGGAGTTCAGAAGTGTATCTAAAAAAAAACAGACCTTAGAAGTCAGATGGTGCTACTAGGGAGGTTTATGTGGAATTTGAGGTGACAAGAACCTGATAGATAATTGTAAAGAAAGAAATATGAAATGTCAACCTGATTTCAAATCAGATGTGATACAGCTTTGAGATATGGAGGTTTATTTTCCATTTGCTGGTAACAAAGTCATTCTTAGTTGATTTTGCATTTGAGTTGGTTATAAGGGTACTATATGCCCTACAATGGCTCTTGGATATTTAATGAGGTCAATTCTGTCAACTAATTTTATGTTTTTCCACTCTTTCCTGTTTTACTTTTGTCAGGAATGTCCTCCAAGGAAATTTATGGTAATGACCTTGAGTGTTTCTTTTTCTCTCTCTCACTTATATTACTAATTTTAATCTTTTAAGGAATATGGTCTTTAAGTCTTACTGGCTTAGGACTTATTGCGAATAAGAAATCATTGCATATTGTTTTTAAGAAATCTTTGAATAACAATTTGAATTTATAGTATTCATATAAAAATGTATCTCTTAACTTTCTTGCAGGTTTTCTATATTACTTTTTAAAAAATTCTGAAATTAGTGGTGTAATAATAACTTCATTAGAATAATAACTTCATAAAATATCACATGCACATGCTTATTTTTCATTCTTGCAAAATAGGCTTGATTTAAAATAAACACTTGATTTTTTCATAAATACTAATAGCCTAATAATTTTGATATTGTCTAAAAATTGCTTTCTACACACTGCATATGCCCAACATGTGCATTATGCATTATGACAGGATCACGTTCAATTTTCTTCCTTTTATCTTTTTCTTACACAGATGATACTTTTGTCAGACCAGTGACATTTTGGATCATTGGAGATTTTGATAAACCATCTGGAAGACAACTATTATATGATGCTATCAAACACCAAGTATGCAGCTAACACCTTCATCAAAGAGCGGGGAGTGGGGGAAGACTGAGTTTTACGACTTATTTGATTTTTGAAGATAGATAAGAAAAACTGTTGGGCTTTTATGTTTTCAAACGGTTCTTCATTCTGCCATGGTCATTGGCTCCATTTCTCAGAACTGTCTTCAATCTGCCATTTCTTCTTATTATTTTTTAGATTTTTATCCTTTTTTTATAAATAAGGCAGTGAACATACATAATATTCCTCCTATTTTCCCTACAACAATAACCTTGCTGAGATAAGTTGGGCTGAGAAAGAATGAAGCTTGATTTAGAATTGCCCACAACTGCACATAGGTGTTGATGCATACCTATGCTGTGAAGGGGTTGATGGATAAGTGCAAGTTGTAGATGTCTGAAAATGGGCATATCTCTAAATCCCAACTGCGTGTTGTTTGGAAGTGTGCATCCTATGTTTGGTTGGCTGATCTGACTTCCTCTTTGAGCACCCCCTAGCCAGAATGTTAACATTTGCAGAAATATAAATGTAACTTTGCACCTATGCAACCATCCCCAAACGACAGACTCACATGTTCCTGATGTGCAGTGATATAGAAATCTAATCCAGGCTTAATTGTCAAAGTCACCCAGCTGATTTTCATTCCTAAGGTGGCATCACAATTCACAGTCTCCTAGTTTCTGGGCCAGCATTTTAATCACTATATCAAATTGGCTTGTGATCTCTGTTAAAAAAAAAAATGCTGACTTGCTGGTTGTCACAGCTCTTTCTTTCACTTAAGAACTGTAAAATAACCATTTTTAATCTGCAATTCATTTTCTTCTGTAGAAGTCCAGTAATTTTATCCGGATTGGTGTGATTAACAATCCCAGTGAAGACCCAGCAACTGAAACCACAATTATTGCCAGGGCCATATGGGCAGCCTTGCAGACACAGACATCAAACAACGCCAAAAATTTTATCACAAAATTACTTAAAGAGGAGAATGCAAAGATGCTGGAGGCTGGAACAGAAATCACAGAATTTGCTGTTGGAGTAAGTGTTAAAGATGGCCTTTTTACTGTAAGATAAACAAACACAGTAGGAATAATAGCAAAACACAGCGACATTCCTTCTAAATTCCAGCTTCCTTCCTAAATTCCAGACAGGATAAGATGCATCACATTGTCTTTTAATGAAATATTTCCCTCCCCCCCCCAATTTTAGGGTATGGAAATCAATACATTTAAAGCAGCTCTTGATGCTCCTGAAGTGGATTTTATCCTTTCACATGCTGTGTACTGCAGGGATGTTCTTAAACTGAAGAAAGGACAGAGAGCGGTGATTAGCAACGGAAGGGTGAGCAAATTATATTTATAAAACAAGCAATGCTTTACTTGCAGATGTTTTTGGTCCTAATGTGGTACTTTTTTCCCCTCTACACAAGAGAATGCTAATTTTGGATTCATTTTAATGTAAATCAAACTCCTGACCGTATTTTTAAGTCCTTCTGTGGGGACTCTGAAAAGATAAAATGGGCTTCTTAAACTGGAATTATTATGTATATTCTTTGCTGCAGTGTATGTTTATAACTTTTCAACTGTAAATCATCTATCTCTGAATTCAAAATTTTGATGGCCTATTATTTATTTATCTGTTTATTAGATTTAACCCCACATAATATAATCGTTTCTTGGCAACTTACAAATTAAATACAAATTAAATATAGAAATATAACAAGAGATCTAAAACCCAGTAAACATACAAAACCTAACAAAGAGGTGTTATGAAACCAAATATCCTTTGGAAGAATTAAGTCTTTAACATTTTTAGAAGGTGGTCAAGATCTTCTAAAGCTCTTCACCACTAATACCCAAAAACACTTCTGGGTTTACCCGATCTTCCAAAATTGGAGAAAAAGCAGCTGCTTCTCCCTGCATGAGTGTAATAATCAGACCAACCTTTATAGGCAAATGTGGTGTTGTAATCTGTGCTAATATGTTCCAACTCCAACTTGTTGGTGATTATTCAGGATGGCTTTACAATAGCATTTATGTGAGAATATTTTGTCCTTCATAACTAGTTGCTGCAAATAGATCCTTTGAGATATTAAGATCTGCTCAGAAATAATAGACTGCTATAAAGCTGAAGGCATATCCCTCCCTCCCTCCCTCCTTATACTTCCAGTTCTGAAACACTTTTTCCAAAGAGGCAAACCTGGTCCTCCCTCAATTATTTTCTATTCCAGACAAAACTCTCTTATTCTCCCAGGCACTTTACTTTCTCTTTTTGTGCTGCAGAGTACCTATGTCGCTCTCTACTTTCCACACTAGCAGCTGTTTAAATTTACTGTTTCAAGTGCTTATATTATATTAAGCTATTGTAGGATTCATTTATTCTGCTGTTCCCAGCTTCATTCTTTAACTGTTGTTTGATGTTTTATATTAAAAATACATCTTAACATATAGCAATGAAATGTATTTTTTACTAGCAATGGTGTGCAGTAAGCAATCAATGTAGAAGTATTTGTTTGCTCATAACTATCGTGAAAGACTACCAAGGTAGTTAATAACAATAGTGACCAAACCAAAATAAAACAATTGCATCAAATAATTAAGCAGCATATTGATCCTGCAGGCAGGAAAAGCTGTTACAACATCAGTGAGCCCTAATACTGAGAGAAACTGACCAAACATCTTGAAAGAGAATATTCTTATGCTTCGGTGACATAATCAGAATGGTCCCGTTTCATGTAAAATCACCTGATATGGCAGGGTAGTACTGATACGGATCTAAATGAAATATTGCCATTTTTTACTATTCAAAAAAAAACAACTTTGCAAAGGTATTGTGTATGTGTTGTATTCCCAATGGTAATGCATGTTAAGATACTGTGCATGTTGCAGGATATGTTCAGTTCAGATCACTTTGTAGTGATCATGATCATACCATTTCATCTTCATTTCAGATTATTGGTCCATTGGAAGCTGGGGAGCTTTTTAACCAGGATGACTTCCACTTGCTAGAAAATATTATTTTAAAGACATCTGGTCAGAAAATAAAATCTCACGTACAACAGTTAGGAGTGGAAGAAGATCTGTAAGTAAAAATTGAGTAGGTTATGGAAAGGAAGTGGAATTCTTCACTGAAGAATGTTGGTGGTTTCAGTGTTTATGGAATATATAAGAGACATTCTTCCTCTGTCATGCCCTCTCCACATAATGGTACTGGCAGTTGTGTATTAAAAACAGAAGAATAAGATCTTTGGCAAAACCAGGGCTTATTAGGCAGAAAAAGCATAGCATATTCTAAGTTTATTTTGCAGATACAGACATATCTTTAAAATACAGGTGATTTTAAATGTAGAGAGATTGTATCATAAGATTTTAACTTATATTGATTCTGTTACTTTTATTTACATTTTTCCTGTTAGCTCAATATCTTTAATGTGATAGGGGGTATTACAGTTTGTCTCCCATTCATAGTATTTAGAAGAACACTTGACTGGAAATATTTAAACCTTATTTTATAATAGCATGAGCAGATAGTATAAAACATGATGCAGGTAGGCCTTGACTTATGACCACAACTGAGCCCAAAATTTCTGTTGCTAAGCAGGACAGTTGTTAAGTGAGTTTTGCCCCATTTTACAACCTTTTTTTGCCACAGTTGCTAAGCAAATCACTGCAATTCTTAAGTGAATCAAGCAGTTGTTCAGTGCATCTGGCTTCCCCATTGACTTTGGCAGCTAGGAGGGTTAAAAATGGTGATCACATGACCCTGGGACAGTGATCATAGTCATAAAGACATTCCAGTTGCCAAGTGCCCAGTTTTAATCACGTGACCATGGGGATGCTGCTGCAACAGTCATGTGAAAACTGGTCTTAGGTCACTTTTCAGTGCCGCTTCAACTTCGAATGTCACTAAATGAATGGTTGTAAGTTGAGGACTACCTCTACATTGCTTCTTTTTGAAAAGCATATAAAAACCAACTTTTTCACTGTTCACAGAATGAGTCTCATCTCTTATTCTCCCTTTGCCTTGTAGCTTTCTGGTTGCCTTGAGTTGATTTTTTAATTTGCATTCTAATGGCTTCATCCTTCTTCTGGTCCCTCCATCCTCCAGTATCCCTGTGTGCCCCTCCCAAGCCAGTCCTCAGAGCGAGGGGAATGAAATAGATATCTCTCTTGTAAGCAAGCAAAGAGAAACAGCCAGTTTGCTTGCATTTACTGCCACTGGATTTCATACATAGACTATTTTATCATTTGCAAAAGCAGCACTTATGGTTTGTTTTTGTTTTTTTGTTACTACATCTCACCAAGTGACCTTTTTAACAAAAATTACATTGGAAGAAAAACATTGGCAGGATGGTCTTTTTCTCTTTCTTCAGTGCAAGTGACCTTGTCATGAAGGTGGATGCTCTTCTGTCTGCACAACCAAAGGGAGAGGCCAGGATTGAATATCAATTCTTTGAGGATAGATACAGGTAAAATAATCTGTAAGAGCGGTTCTTAATTGGTCTTGTCTAGTCTGCCAAGAATAATATGCATTCAAGTTCTGTAAAATATAAATAATCCCGAAAAGATTTCATTCATTTGAATTTCCATGCATATTTTCTTCAAAAAGTGCTAAGGAAGTATTTAAAAGATAAAATAGTAATGGATTATGACTTGACTCATTAACTGTTCTAAAAACGGAATTCATAAATGTTTTAGACTTGCTGATTTTTCTGTCACAGACTAAATATAAAAATCAAGATTGCACATGCTGTAGTTTCTTTTTCTTTTTTCTTTTTCTAGTGCAATTAAGTTGAGACCAAAAGAGGGAGAAATATATTTTGATGTTGTGGCTATTGTTGATCCTGCCACTAGAGAGGCACAAAGACTTGCTCCACTGCTTATGGTGTGAAATTATTATTTCAATCATTATTGTATTATTATTATTATTATTGCATTGATAACTGAAAAATGTTTGAAATATTTTGGGGAGTGATGGATGTTCCTTCTTTGACCAGCAGAGGAAATAAGCTTCTCATTTTACAAGCAATGTGTGAAACCTGTTGTAAAAGAATTCACCCTTAACATGCAAAATATACAATTATCTTGCCTTATCTTAGCTTATTGTGAGTAATAATAACTCTTAAGAACACAATTGTAAAGCTTTAAACCAGACATGTCAAACTTGCGATGTCACGTGATGTCGCATGACGTATTGGAGCTTTTTCCCTATTGCCGGCAATGGGATGGGCACGGTTTCCTCGTGATGCATCCAGCCCGCGGGCCGGCACTTTTGACACCCCTGCTTTAAACAAAAGAGACCTACGATGTTAGATTTAAAAGCATTATGTATTAATATGGAAACTGCTGAAATACATAATTAATGACCTGTACAAATCCTTTGGAAGAAGTTTTTTATTAATTTTTTAAAAAAATAAAGCATATGTACTTTTCTCCAGATTTGACTTTCTGTGTTTTAAGCCAGAATCTATTCTCCCCCTGCACATCTGCTTCACTTAATTGAGGGGAGGAGAAAGCAAGGAGGAGAGCCTGAGCATGCACATGCATATGGAGACAGGAGTTCATTTAAGAAGCAGCTAAATGAACTTAAAAAGATGATAGGCTGTTTTAGAGATTCAAATGTGCTCCTTTATGTTGCACAGTGTTTCTTTCAAGGGATTTGCACAGCCCAAGAAGATAAGAGATTTGAATTAAATTGAACGCATTTGGAGAGGACTTTGATTTATCAAGTAACTAACTTTTAACCTTTCTTATGTTAGTTATATATGTAATATAATTCTCAGATTAATAACTTTACAGTGATCCTGTAATGAGGAGTGCATTTCAATATTAACGAGCTAGTAGACAGAACATTAGGGATATGAAAAGAGGAAGAAATTGCAAGAAATGTGTACTTTAATTGCATTTAGATTTATATGTCTTTTTCCCTTGATTTAGGTATTGAACAAACTTATAAATATGAATCTCAGAGTTTTTATGAACTGTCAATCCAAACTCTCCGACATGCCTCTGAAAAGGTGAGTCAAATGTAACAGAATATAGTAATACTGATAAAATGTTATGATTACTGTACTTTTTAATACTAATGTTTGAAAACTGCAGGTTGCAACTAGTTATTTTTATTTTTATTATTTAAGTTTATTAATTTTATTTTTGTTTTCATTGTTTGTCTGGTGTTGATCCTAACACCAGAATTAACATTAGAGAATCAAGCAATAAACAACAGCCCAAGGAGAAAACAATACCCCACCCCCACCAACACTAACAGGGCAAGCTACTGTATATAACAACAACAACAACAACAGAGTTGGAAGAGACCTTGGAGGTCTTCTAGTCCAACCCCCGGCTTAGGCAGGAAACCCTATACCATTTCAGACAAATGGCTGTCCAGTCTCTTCTTAAAAACTTCCACTGTTGGAGCATTCACAACTTCTGGAGGCAGGTTGTGCCACTGCTTAATTGTTCTAATTATCAGGAAACTTTGCCTTAGTTCGAGGTTGCTTCTCTCTTTAGTTAGTTTCCATCCATTGCTGCTTGTCCTGCCTTCAGGGGGCTTTGAAGAATAGCTTGACTCCCTTTTCTTTGTGGCAACCCCTGAGATATTGGAACACTGCTATCATGTCACCCCATATAAACAGAGAACAAATCCTACTCCCTTCTAAGATGAAGAAATTATCTAGTCTGGTATTGAAATGTCTGCAAGCAACCAGCAAGAGAACAAATGTTTAATACTAAAACATTTAAATGTTTGTCATCTTTACCTCTAAGCTTTTATCGCTACGTTCTGGAGCCAGAAATTACGTTTACAGCAGAAAAACATCTTATTCTTGGACCACTTGCCAAATTCCTGGATATGCCTCAATCTCCTTTATTTACTCTGAATCTAAATACTCCAGAGAGCTGGATGGTGGAGTCAGTAAGAGCATCATATGATCTTGACAACATTTATTTGGACGAGGTAAATTTATTAATATGTATTCAAGTTTTAGATAGAAGTATTCCATTTGGAAAATAAAGCTTGCAGCTAAAACCTATTAGTCAACTAACTGAAGATTAAAATCTGTACTGCAGTCATGATGATTTGGAGGTTAAGATGCCTATAATTTATTTGCTTTTATCTTCCAATAATATATGCTGATTTTTGTTTCAAGGAGTTTGATTTTTCTATTATAGAATAGGCTTTTCAATCAGTTATTGTTGTT
>NW_015386742.1:477051-495837 GCF_001527695.2 Protobothrops mucrosquamatus | reverse complement strand
TTTGGAAAATAAAGCTTGCAGCTAAAACCTATTAGTCAACTAACTGAAGATTAAAATCTGTACTGCAGTCATGATGATTTGGAGGTTAAGATGCCTATAATTTATTTGCTTTTATCTTCCAATAATATATGCTGATTTTTGTTTCAAGGAGTTTGATTTTTCTATTATAGAATAGGCTTTTCAATCAGTTATTGTTGTTGTTGTTTTAACAAAATTTTATTAAGTTTATATAGATAAGTAAAAATAGGAACAATACAGGTATGGTAAAGGGAGGGGTGGAAGGAAAAGGGGAGGGGAAGGAAATAAGGAGTTAGGGTAAAATAAGGATAGGTACAATCACATATTTCAACAAACAAGCTACCGTCCGGATCATAATAATGAGTAAATATCATATTCAACCATTTTAAGCGAAGCTTAGACTGTAACATATTAAAAACAATTAGTAAACAAATACGTTGATCTATTAAGTAAACACAACTAATAAAATCTCAAAAAAAATCCTAACAATCAAAAGTAACAAATGAAAATCAGTAAATCAGGAAAAATAATCATATCATCAAAATGTTAGTTAGAACTCGATTAAAAATCAGTCATCTATTCTAAAATATTGGATCCTTCAAGTTCTAACGTGTCTCTAACCATTGATAAATTTTTTCCCAAGTTCTAAAATAAATTGAATCATCTTTTTCTTTCATTTCTAATGTTAGTCTATCCATTTCTGCACACTCTAAAATTTTGGTAATTATAGTCTGGTCAGATGGTAAAGTCTCATTTTTCCAAAATTGGGCCAATACTATCCTTGCAGCAGTTAAAACGTGCAATATCAAGTAGTCATTCTCTTTACCATAATTAGGTCTTAATATTCCTAACAAAAACAATTCCGGTTTAAATTCTATCTGTAGTTTCATCATCTTTTCCAACCATCTATGGATCTTAGACCAATATTTCTTAGCGATAGGGCATATCCACCAGGCATGGTAATAAGTGCTTGGCTGTTGTTTACATTTCCAGCAGATATCCGAAACATTTTTAAACATTTTCGCTAAGCGAACTGGTGTCATATGCCATCTATATATATAAGTTTTCTTATATGCTACCGCTTTTGTAAGCTTAATATTTTTATCCCAAAGTTTTTGCCAGTCTTCCAAATCTATAGAATATCCAAAGTTCTTTGCCCATACTATCATTGTTTCTTTCACTTGTTCTTCTTCCATCTTCCAGTTTAAAAGAAATTTATAGAGTTTTCTAATCAAATTCTCATCTGTTTTTAACAAAATTTTATCTAATGGGGTCTGTTCTTTGTAAAAAACTGTTGATTTTATACCTTTTTCGTATCTTGTTTGAATTTGCAAGTAGGACCACCATGTCAAGTCAATACCTTGTAGTTGTAAAGTTTGCCTGTCCTTAAGTTTTTCCTCTTTGTCTAAAATGTCTTCATAACTAACCAGTTTGTCATAATTAATCAGATTTGGATAAGCAAATGCTTCCATTGTTGAAAGCCACTCAGGTATTTTCATATATATTTTATATTTAATTTTCTCCCATTCTGAAAGTAGTACGTTTCTTATCGCATGATTTTGAAAGTACTTATGTGTTGTTGTTTTTAATGCTGTGATGTTAAATAGCAAGAAGAAACGTGAAGCTGGCAAACTATGAATGCTAATTGTTAAATAAACTTAACAATGGTAATTGGGATCAGCAATTCCATTGTTAAGCAAGTCAGTTGTAAAGTCGATATCACGTGATTGTGCCCATTTATGACAGCAGTTATGGCTGGCACAATTGTTAATCAAATCCTGCATGGTTGCAGTATCTCGCTGTCACATGATCTCCATTTATGACCTCCTGCCAGTTCCACATTAACTTTTCTTGTTGGAAGCCTACAATGTAGGCAGGAAATGGAGATCACATGATTGCGGAGTGCTGCAGCCATCATAATTGTGAGACGGTTTTCAAGTGCCTTGTGACTGATCATTCAGCGAAAACTACCTCTGTAGGTAGGGTCTCTTGGAGCATTTTCCAGAACAATTATTCCAGCTTTGTACTCCCCAAATGAATTGGAATTGCAAGTTCCAAAATTTTTTACCTGGCATAATTATTAATCCCACTTGCTGGGAATTTGAGGTATTGTAAGCTCCAGTATCTCTGAAAAGTACATACTTGTGTAAGGCTGTCTTAGTAAGATGGTTGCAGAATCTAGAATGGAAAAAAAACTGTACAACAGAACATAGCATATGTGACATTAGAGTTGCCTCCAGGTGAGCTGGGTGTCATATAAAATAAATAAAAATATCTGTACCTCTCTTAGTGGTAGACATTTTCTTGCAATGCTGAGTTGTGAATATTTGGGGTACATATTTCTGGGTGCAAATCTAACAGAAGAGTAGTCTTCCTAGCTGCAGCTATCAAGGCTGGAATACCGCATTATCTAAAATTGTAAGATAGAATTATTTTATCGTACTTTTCCAACTTCAGCTGTAGCTTCTTGATGCAGATCGTTGTTTTTAATTATTTAAGCTTTTGAATGCTAAACTAGTGGTTATTTCTTTCAACACAGGTGGAGAGCGTAGTGGCAGCCGAGTATGAATTAGAACACCTCCTTCTGGAAGGGCACTGTTATGATATCACTACAGGGCAGCCTCCCAGAGGTCTTCAGTTCACTCTTGGAACATCAACAAACCCTGTTGTTGTTGACACCATTGTCATGGCCAATTTAGTAAGTGACTGACCGTCTTACTGAAGTTAAGTAGAATGCTATATGGAATAGATTTGTAAATGTTTAATTGGCCATGCATATGACAGACCGTTTTCTAAAAGCAAGCAAGGCATTTTCTGGAATCCAATATTCAGAATATCCAATAGTTCACCTTATATCTTGTATGCAAACAGATATGCCATTTTTTTTTATTTCTAGAGAATTAATCATGTAAAGAGAAAAAAAAATCCCATGCCTCTTGACTTTCACAAAAGTTCTTATTGTGGCTTTTGCTCAGCCAGAAACATAAACAAACTACAGGCTAGGTTGAATTAAGCATTAAGCATTATTAGGCAATTTACGATTTTTTGAAACTGATTTTTTAAAAAAGCAGTTTGCAGTCATAGTATAGAGAAAAATAATCTAATAACAAAATACAATTCAAAATAGTAAATTAACACAACCAGCATCCTTTGGTGTGTTTTTTTTAAAGTCTGGGTGAGAATAACTGATACTTTCTTGAGATCTTGGGAATGAAAGGCTTCATATTTGAATAAGTATCTATAAATTCACTGGAAAAAGCAATTGTGTTTGGAAGAGTTAGTGGTAAAAGGAAAGCAGGCTGCCAAAGAACATGGTGGGGGGGTCACTATCAAAGCTGGCACCAGCCAGAGCATAGAACAACTCAAAGCAGTGCAAGATTGGAAGATGTGAATAGACCTTGTCTATAGAATTGCCAAGAGTCAGACACGACTGAATGGATAACATCTTCTATCTATAAAATAAGTGTGTTAGGATTCATGATTGAGTCTAGCAGCTGATAGGTATCCAGTTGGTATATGCATTTGGTATTATTTCTTAAAAGTATTTACAGCCCACCATCTTCCTGAAGTGACTGGAACATCAATATATAACTAATAATAAAAATAATAAAAAATACAACAATTTTATTTGCTTGGTTGTATTATGTCTTATCAAATAAGAATGCCAACTTGCATTACAAATTATAATTTTAATGTTAATATGGTAGGCAGTGCTTTTTTTGTAAAAAAAGAATAAAAAATGCCAGAACTCACACACGTCATACAACCCGCCTTGCCTACCCTACAAGGTTCCATCCAAAAAAGGTGCCGGAACTCCGTTCTGGGCGTTCTATGACAAAAAAAGCCCTGATGGTAGGAATGATCCAGTATAAAGAGGTTAATAGGATAAGAAAAAAGTGAGCTATAAATATATATATATATGTTCTCAACTGGTCATCTTAATAGGATAATATTCGTAATTCATGTAACTTTTAAAATGATCCTTAACATTTTATGAAAATCCTGTAATTCTTTTCTAATATTTTTTCTTGTGTTGGTTTCAGATTATATTTTATTATCAGGTATTAACAATATGTTACTTATGTTAAATACATACTGAAAAATATGTATGTCTAAGGTCTAATTAAAGTTTATCAATAGGACATTTTAGACATCAGAGGTTGATAATCATTTATTAAGGACATAGTATTTTCTGTGTAATGAATAATTAAAAATTTGTAACCTGTGAATTTTGGTGTAGTGGTTAAGGTACCAGGCTAGAAACTGGGAAATATTAGGCACAAAGCCAGCTGGTTGACCTTGAGCCAGTCATTTTCAGCCCTCGGAAGGAGGCAATGGCAAACCACTTGAGAGGAATCTTGCCAAAGAAACTGCAGGAACTAGTATCCAGAAGTCAAAAACTGACTCAAAGGCACACATACACACACAACTTGCCAAGCAAAATCCAGCTGAATTACGCATCAAAGTTTGATACTTAGTAAATTGCCTGAGGTCAACTAAAGTGTTTCTTTTCCTTTTCCCTTTCTCCTTTTTAGGGATATTTTCAGTTAAAAGCCAATCCTGGTTCCTGGTTCCTGAGGCTCAGAAAGGGAAGGTCTGATGATATTTACAAAATTTATAGGTAGGTTGGTAAAAATCATGATTCTACTTGTTTGTNTTTGGAAAATAAAGCTTGCAGCTAAAACCTATTAGTCAACTAACTGAAGATTAAAATCTGTACTGCAGTCATGATGATTTGGAGGTTAAGATGCCTATAATTTATTTGCTTTTATCTTCCAATAATATATGCTGATTTTTGTTTCAAGGAGTTTGATTTTTCTATTATAGAATAGGCTTTTCAATCAGTTATTGTTGTTTTTTTAACAAAATGTTATTAAGTTTATATAGATGAGTAAAAATAGGAACAATACAGGTATGGTAAAGGGAGGGGTGGAAGGAAAAGGGGAGGGGAAGGAAATAAGGAGTTAGGGTAAAATAAGGATAGGTACAATCACATATTTCAACAAACAAGCTACCGTCCGGATCATAATAATGAGTAAATATCATATTCAACCATTTTAAGCGAACCTTGGACTGTAACATATTAAAAACAATTAGTAAACAAATACGTTGATCTATTAAGTAAACACAACTAATAAAATCTCAAAAAAAAATCCTAACAATCAAAAGTAACAAATGAAAATCAGTAAATCAGGAAAAATAATCATATCATCAAAATGTTAGTTAGAACTCGATTAAAAATCAGTCATCTATTCTAAAATATTGGATCCTTCAAGTTCTAACGTGTCTCTAACCATTGATAAAATTTTTTCCAAGTTCTAAAATAAATTGAATCATCTTTTTCTTTCATTTCTAATGTTAGTCTATCCATTTCTGCACACTCTAAAATTTTGGTAATTATAGTCTGGTCAGATGGTAAAGTCTCATTTTTCCAAAATTGGGCCAATACTATCCTTGCAGCAGTTAAAACGTGCAATATCAAGTAGTCATTCTCTTTACCATAATTAAGTCTTAATATTCCTAACAAAAACAATTCCGGTTTAAATTCTATCTGTAGTTTCATTATCTTTTCCAACCATCTATGGATCTTAAACCAATATTTCTTAGCGATAGGGCATATCCACCAGGCATGGTAATAAGTGCCTGGCTGTTGTTTACATTTCCAGCAGATATCCGAAACATTTTTAAATATTTTCGCTAAGCGAACTGGTGTCATATGCCATCTATATATATAAGTTTTCTTATATGCTACCGCTTTTGTAAGCTTAATATTTTTATCCCAAAGTTTTTGACAGTCTTCCAAATCTATAGAATATCCAAAGTTCTTTGCCCATACTATCATTGTTTCTTTCACTTGTTCTTCTTCCATCTTCCAGTTTAAAAGAAATTTATAGAGTTTTCTAATCAAATTCTCATCTGTTTTTAACAAAATTTTATCTAATGGGGTCTGTTCTTTGTAAAAACCTGTTGATTTTATATCTTTTTCGTATCTTGTTTGAATTTGCAAGTAGGACCACCATGTCAAGTCAATACCTTGTAGTTGTAAAGTTTGCCTGTCCTTAAGTTTTTCCTCTTTGTCTAAAATGTCTTCATAACTAACCAGTTTGTCATAATTAATCAGATTTGGATAAGCAAATGCTTCCATTGTTGAAAGCCACTCAGGTATTTTCATATATATTTTATATTTAATTTTCTCCCATTCTGAAAGTAGTACGTTTCTTATCGCATGATTTTGAAAGTACTTATGTGTTGTTGTTTTTAATGCTGTGATGTTAAATAGCAAGAAGAAACGTGAAGCTGGCAAACTATGAATGTTAATTGTTAAATAAACTTAACAATGGTAATTGGGACCAGCAATTCCATTGTTAAGCAAGTCAGTTGTAAAGTCGATATTATGTGATTGTGCCCATTTATGACAGCAGTTATGGCTGGCACAATTGTTAATCAAATCCTGCATGGTTGCAGTATCTTGCTGTCACATGATCTCCATTTATGACCTCCTGCCAGTTCCACATTAACTTTTCTTGTCGGAAGCCTACAATGTAGGCAGGAAATGGAGATCACATGATTGCGGAGTGCTGCGGCCATCATAATTGTGAGCCAGTTTTCAAGTGCCTTGTGACTGATCATTCAGCGAAAACTACCTGTGTAGGTAGGGTCTCTTGGAGCATTTTCCAGAACAATTATTCCAGCTTTGTACTCCCCAAATGAATTGGCATTGCAAGTTCCAAAATTTTTTACCTGGCATAATTATTAATCCCACTTGCTGGGAATTTGAGGTATTGTAAGTTCCAGTATCTCTGAAAAGTACATACTTGTGTAAGGCTGTCTTAGTAAGATGGTTGCAGAATCTAGAATGGAAAAAAAACTGTACAACAGAACATAGCATATGTGACGTTAAAGTTGCTGGGTGTCATATAAAATAAATAAAAGTATCTGTACCTCTCTTAGTGGTAGACATTTTCTTGCAATGCTGAGTTGTGAATATTTGGGATACATATTTCTGGGTACAAATCTAACAGAAGAGTAGTCTTCCTAGCTGCAGCTATCAAGGCTGGAATACCGCATTATCTAAAATTGTAAGATAGAATTATTTTATCATACTTTTCCAACTTCAGCTGTAGCTTCTTAATGCAGATCGTTGTTTTTAATTATTTAAGCTTTTGAATGCTAAACTAGTGGTTATTTCTTTCAACACAGGTGGAGAGCGTAGTGGCAGCCGAGTATGAATTAGAACACCTCCTTCTGGAAGGGCACTGTTATGATATCACTACAGGGCAGCCTCCCAGAGGTCTTCAGTTCACTCTTGGAACATCAACAAACCCTGTTGTTGTTGACACCATTGTCATGGCCAATTTAGTAAGTGACTGACCGTCTTACTGAAGTTAAGTAGAATGCTATATGGAATAGATTTGTAAATGTTTAATTGGCCATGCATATGACAGACCGTTTTATAAAAGCAAGCAAGGCATTTTCTGGAATCCAATATTCAGAATATCCAGTAGTTCACCTTATATCTTGTATGCAAACAGATATGCCATTTTTTTTATTTCTAGAGAATTAATCATGTAAAGAGAAAACAAAATCCCATGCCTCTTGACTTTCACAAAAGTTCTTATTGTGGCTTTTGCTCAGCCAGAAACATAAACAAACTACAGGCTAGGTTGAATTAAGCATTAAGCATTATTAGGCAATTTACGATTTTTTGAAACTGATTTTTTAAAAAAGCAGTTTGCAGTCATAGTATAGAGAAAAATAATCTAATAACAAAATACAATTCAAAATAGTAAATTAACACAACCAGCATCCTTTGGTGTTTTTTTTTTTTAATCTGGGTGAGAATAACTGATACTTTCTTGGGAATGAAAGGCTTCATATTTGAATAAGTATCTATAAATTCACTGGAAAAAGCAATTGTATTTGGAAGAGTTAGTGGTAAAAGGAAAGCAGGCTGCCAAAGAACATGGTGGGGGGTCACTATCAAAGCTGGCACCCAGCCAGAGCATAGAACAACTCAAAGCAGTGCAAGATTGGAAGATGTGAATAGACCTTGTCTATAGAATTGCCAAGAGTCAGACACGACTGAATGGATAACATCTATCTATAAAATAAGTGTGTTAGGATTCATGATTGAGTCTAGCAGCTGATAGGTGTCCAGTTGGTATATGCATTTGGTATTATTTCTTAAAAGTATTTACAGCCCACCATCTTCCTGAAGTGACTGGAACATCAATATATAACTAATAATAAAAATAATAAAAAATACAACAATTTTATTTGCTTGGTTGGGCCTTCTCTGTGGGTGCCCCCACCCTCTGGAACGAGCTACCCCCCGAGATCCGGACGATTCCGGATCTCCTAACCTTCCGCCGCGCCCTCAAGACATGGCTTTTTCAACAAGCGGGACTGACCTAGGGTGAATTTTAAATAGGGAATAATTTTTAAAAATTTTTAAAGATTTTAAATATGACACAGCCATTAATATANGCATCAAAGTTTGATACTTAGTAAATTGCCTGAGGTCAACTAAAGTGTTTCTTTTCCTTTTCCCTTTCTCCTTTTTAGGGATATTTTCAGTTAAAAGCCAATCCTGGTTCCTGGTTCCTGAGGCTCAGAAAGGGAAGGTCTGATGATATTTACAAAATTTATAGGTAGGTTGGTAAAAATCATGATTCTACTTGTTTGTTTGTTTCTAAACTCTATAGGATATAGCCATTCCATCAAGATGGCATTGGGTTATTTATTTAACATTCAGTATTTGTATGCTACCAGATAAAAAACAAGTCTTGTTAGCAAGAGTTAACAACAGTTTTAAATAGACATTTTCTTTATAGAAAAAAAACATCCACTTACAAAATCCCACCACAAATCAGGGAAAGGATCTTGGAAGCAGCTCGGTCTTCAAATGTTTTTTGAAGGTCCAGCAAAGAGATAACTAGCCTGATCTCCCTAGGGCAGGGGTAGGCAACCTTGGCTCTTTTCTGACTCATGGACTTCAACTCCCAGAATTCCTGAGCCAGCTATGCTGGCTCAGGAATTCTGGGAGTTGAAGTCCATGAGTCAGAAAAGAGCCAAGGTTGCCTACCCCTGCCCTAGGGAGACAGTTTCAGAGAAGTGGCACTACATTAGAAGAACCTAGGTGGTCTTATGAAGTCAGGTTGGCTTCATTTCACTTCTCTAATTAAATCATTGGACAGTTTTGAATTTGAAAACTTCTGAACTTAACATGCCCTCCTCCTTTCAGTTTAGAACAGCTGTTCCTCACTCACTGGAAGTGTTGTGATGTCCCAACTATTCCAGGAGTGTCCTGAGATTGAAACAGCCCTGAGATTTAAAGCTGAATTTCAAGCTTTAAACAACTATCCTGAATTCAAAATAAGAATGTTTCTTTCTCAAGATTTTGAAATATTTTGAGCAAGATCATTTGAATTTTGAAACTTTTACATTTGTAATAGTCAGGTTTTTTGTTTCATACATAAAAGTTTATATGACGGTATATATCCATAGTTGGATTAATATGATTCTGAAATAGAATTTGGGGAACATAAAAGTAAAACCACTTTTTGACAAAGCAGAGAAAAGTGGCAGCAAAATAGTGATTACTAAGCTAATATTTTAAATGTAATTAATTTTTAGTCATGATGAGACAGATTCTCCTCCAGATGCCAGTGATGTTGTCGTTGTTATCAACAATTTTAAAAGCAAAATTATTAAAGTGAAGGTGAGTTTGAAAAGGATGGTAAAGTACTATTTTCAATAAGATTTTCCTTATATATTTCAAAAAAATATTTTTATTATTCTGGTATAATTTGTAATTTAGTTAAAAAATAATGTTAACAATGTTAACATTGTTAACTGCAACAATGTTGCAGTTTTGTTTAAACATACTTAAGCTAATTTACTATTTTCTCTTTTTCAGGTTCTTTGTGTTCTCTGAGTTTAATTTTCTTTTAGTTTTTTAATGACATTTCATTAACAGATGTTTCTGCAAGGAGAAAAAGAAGCTCATAGATCACTAAGAACCCAACAGTTCAATCCTCAGCACATTATATTCTCCTCTATTGTATTCTGTCTTTGTAGGTTCAGAAAAAGCCAGATATGCTAAATGAAGATTTACTTAGTGATGGTACTAATGAAAATGAGTCTGGATTTTGGGAATCTCTGAAATGGTAAATATACTTGCAAGTCCTTCATTATCTGTTGAATTTCCTGAACCTAATTCCTTACAACATAATTTTAAGAATATTTGGAATGAGCTTATATTATTAATATGTTTCTATTAAAGCCATACTATCACTATCTGCAATAATGATTATTAGTTCATAGAATGACATAACATGAAAGAAACCTTTTTTTTAAAATGGAGCGTTGAAGAAGGTTCTTTTTTGTTTGTTTGTTTGTTTGTTTGTTTGTTTTAGGGGGTTTACAGGAGGCCAGAAGAAAGAAGAAGTGAAACAGGATAAGGAAGATGTGATTAATATCTTTTCAGTGGCATCAGGGCATCTATATGAGAGATTTCTTCGGTAGGTCTCGAACGAAGGCTTTACTCAAATATATATATGATATTTGCAGGAATTTATATTTTCTTCATTCATTAGGTTTTGGGGTTTATTGTACACAAAATTCCTTCTAGTAAATAAGAGAAAAATGTTACAATTATAGATGCATACCATTGTAGAGTTGGAAGGGACAACCTGTTTCTAAAAAGGTCCAGAGGAAAAAATCCACAGCATCCATCGAAAGATAGTTGTACAGATCTTACCATCAGAAACTTTTTCCTTATATTTAAATGAAACCTGTATATCTATAGCATATATCCATTATTTCAGCTCAGTGGCAGTTGAAAATTGCTTCTCCCAATTTTCCCTATGGCATCCTTTTAAGTATTGAAACACCAATATCATAATGTTGTTTTTTTCAGTATGATCCATATCTACATTGACTTTTCCTGTTTCCTCAGTACTAAAGCTATGCTCTTTATTGATTTAACAGTGGTGTGCTTACACTTGAATGAGGATTTATTTTAGAGTATAAGACATTGATTCTGCACTTGTGAGCTTTTGTTAGGAAGTGATGAGAGTCTTCACCCACTGTTCATTTTTTACATACATAAGTATTGATGTACATCTCTAATGGACCTTCAGTGGAATTTCATAAAGCTTTAAAACAGTTGATATCTGACTCAAAGAGTAAAAATCTTTCTGAATTTTTCAAATAAAGCAAGTAAGATAGTCTAGATTTTTAAAAAACTATTATCACAATCTTTTAATGATGTATTTTAAATTAGCTGTTACTCTTTAAAAAAAAAACCTACCCCCATTTGTCAATTATGCATTTGTAGAAATCCAGAACACCTAGTCGTAGAAACCAAGAGGTGTCAGTAAAGACTCAATATTCTAGGCTTGGTACTGACTACATGCTCACCAAGCCAGAAATATGAACCTATTTAATACATTACTTAAAAGTTTTCTTGCCTTCGTATTTGCACCGTCTTTTTCAGCAGTATTAATTAATGGGAAATCAGAAATTCATACCAATCTGTTAGAGAGTACCCAGAAAGCTATCAGAGATCCCTATCTATTTTCAGCCTATACCTGTTCTTAAATTATCCAGAATCATTTTAACCAATCAGAAAAATGACAATTCTAAAATATAATGTAACCACCTACAGATCAGGCACATCAGGTGGAGTGCTACATTGAGTAGATCATTTTATATATTCTCATTCAGCTTCTGATATATTGGTGCTAATGGGAAATCCTACAATCTGATTTGTTTTTATTCTTTACAGCCCTTTGTTTAAGAACATCTTAAAGCAATTAACTATACTTTTTAAAGTACAAAACTAGTTTTATCTCCTTCCAGTGCTCTCTAAGATAGTTGATTTGTTAAGATTTTTCATAAGTTTTTAATTACAGTTGCAAAATGGGAGAAAAGTAAGACATAAAGGTTTAAATTAGTTCTAGATTTTTATTTTTATTTCTTTTAACAGCATAATGATGTTGTCTGTGCTGAAGCACACAGAGACTTCAGTGAAGTTCTGGTTTCTGAAGAATTACTTATCGCCCACAGTTAAGGTTTGTTATAAGAAAAAAAATCTTCTTTATATTTTTAAGAATGTTAGTTACATTTATTTATTTAATAATAACATACGGTTGCCCATCTTCCAAACCATAACTTAGGTGGTTCACAACAATAGTAAAAAAGCAATAAAATCACAAACAAAATCACATAAACTTTAAACCTCAGTAGAGAAAAAAATATCACCATTGGGCTCCATCCTCACCCTGTCCCAATACTTCTGAGACAGCCAGCTTTTCAAGATCTGGTGGATCTGGGAGGGGGGAGTGTTCCTTAGAGCAGGGCCACTATTGAGAAGGTGCATTTCCTGGATCGCACTAGATGAAAACATTTGAGAGAAGGTACCTGGAGTGTGCCCATCCTATCCAGCCTGGTGGAATAGGGAGAGACAATGCCTCAGATAATTTGGTCCCATCCCAGACAGGGCTTTAAGGCTAATAATCAGCATCTTGAATTGCACCTGGAAAGAAACTAAGTCACACAACAGGGTTGTAATATGGACAAACAGAACTGTCCAAAACAGGCAAAATAGTGAGCTCAACCATAAATAACTTGCTTAAAAAGCAGAGATGCTTCTGCTTTTGCTTAAACAGAACATTCAATCCACAGAAAAACAAATTCTCTGCATTTCAAGCAATCTCTTTTTCTAAGCTCCTACTGGCCCTGGTTTCTTTTTCCTTTCCATGTGCTTGTTGTCTGCATCACATGTTCTGTATTTTCTTTTCATGGCTATTTCTCATTGTTTTTCTAAACAACCAGATCCCCGTCCTTTTATTTTCCCACACTTTCACGACCTGTTCTTATTTAATTATTTCGGTTTGATATCAGGTAGTTACAATGGCTGGGAGGGGGGAGTAAGATTTTGGATCCAGGTTGCAGGGAATCTTGGCTAAAGAATATCGCTAGCTAGAATGCAATTAGTCTGGAGATATGTGTATAATTTAGGATGTGACTCATTTATTGCTAGAACTACAAGCATATTCCTAGCCATTTTTCCACACTGAATATCAAATAATGTAAGAAAATCTAGTCCATTATTCACTTTCCTCAAACTGGAAAATAAATTACATTTTAGAATCATTACACATTCTTGTGCCAGGAGTACATTGACAAAGGTGGAAAATGTGTCAGATTTCATACATATATTAAATAATATGCATACACACACACACACATACACACACATGCATACATACATACACACACATACATATATCTTGTAAGCAAGTTCTCAGATCTATACCTATATATACTATATATGTGTGAATATCTTCCACACAAGCCAAAAGTAGTTTCTCTACCATATTTCAAATGGATGAAAATCCTAAAGGGGAAAACAACCCAAGAAGCTTGGGAAACCCTGAAAAATGCGATCATAAAAGCCCAGACCAACACAATACCACTGAAAAAGAAAAACAAGAAATTCAAGAAGAAATCAGCATGGCTGCATAAAGATCTCTCTGACAAACTGAAAGACAAAAAGGACAAATACAAAAAATGGAAAGAGGGGCACATAACTATGGCCAATTATCAGCAGACAGTCAGAAAATGCAAAGATGAAGTCAGGAAAGCAAAGGCTCAGAACGAACAAAGACTTGCAACAGAAATCAAGGATAATAAAAAAGTTTCTTCCAACATATTAACAAGAAAAAAGTCAAGGAAACTAAATCCCCTAAAAAGAGAAGATGGCAAGGAAATAACAGGCAACAGGGAGAAAGCAGAGCTGCTCAACTCATTCTTTGCATCAGTATTTGCACAAAAAGAAACCATAGCCCAACATACCAAAAAAACCACTGCAAAAGACAAACTAGAAACAAAAATTAAAAATGGTAAAAGAACACCTAGCCGACCTTGACGAATATAAATCACCAGGACCCGACAGACTACATCCCAGAGTTCTGAAGGAGCTGGCAGATGTTATCTCAGAAGCATGCACCATAGCTTTAATAAATCCTGGAGCACCAGGGAAGTACCTGAGGATTGGAAAACGGCTAATGTGGTTCCCATCTTCAAGAAAGGGGGCTTTTTGCCTGGGTCCTTTGATGTCTGGTTAATCAATTTGTAGTCATAGACCCTTCTAGGATCTTTTCTATTATTTTTTTTGTAGACATTTGTTGATCTTCGTTTGTTTCAATATTGATCATTGGTCGTGCCCAAACAATTTTTGTCTAGTACGGTTTGGTTAGAATAAAGTAAGAAACTATTTCACTGATTTGATTATGACCAGCAAAATGCTGTGGCCGTAGTATACTTAGACTTCAGTAAGGCATTTGATAAAGTAGACTACAATCTACTCCTTGGTAAGCTAGAAAAAGGTGGAATATACAACATCACCACCAGATGGATCTGTAACTGGCTGGCAAACAGTACTCAACAAGAAGTCCTCAATGCCATTATATCCACATGGAGAGAAGTAAGCAGTGGGGTACCACAAGGTCCCAATACTTTTCAATGTCTTCATAATGACTTAGATGAGGGAATTGAAGGGGATCTCATCAAATTTGTAGATGACACCAAACTGGCAGGAGTAGCCAACATCGCAGAAGACAAACTCAGGATCCAAAAAGATCTTGAGAAAGTTGAACAATGGGCCCTATCCAACAAAATGAGTTTCAGTGTGGAGAAAAGCAAAGTCCTACATTTAGGCAGGAAAAATCAAAGGTACAAGTACAGATTAGGCGAGACCTGGTTTAAAAACAATAACTGTGAGAGGGACCTTGGAGTCCTAGTGGATGATCACTTGACTATGAGCCAGCAGTATTCAGCAGCAGCCAAAAAAGCTAATACAATCCTGGGTTGTATAAACAGAGGCATAGAATCAAGTTCATGCGAAGTATTAGTACCGCTTTATAAAACCCTAGTAAGATCACACCTGGAATACTGCAGCCAATTTTGGTCACCATATCACAAAAAAGATGTTGAAAGTCTGGAAAAAATCCAAAGAAGAGCAACTAAGATGATCAAAGGCCTGGAGACTAAAACATATGAAGAATGGCTGCAAAACTTGGTTCTGGCTAGTCTAAAGAAAAGAAGAAATAGGGGAGACATGATAGCAGTGTTCCAGTATTTGAGGGGCTGCCACAAAGAAGAGGGCATCAAATTGTTCTCCAAAGGACCAGAGGGCAGGACAAGAAACAATGGTTGGAATCTGAACAAAGAGAGAAACAACCTGGAATAAAGGAGAAACTTCCTGACAGTGAGGACAATTAACCAGTGGAACAGCTTGCCTCCAGAAATCGTGGGCGCTCCATCACTGGAGATTTTTAAGAAGAGGCTAGAGCTAGACAGTCACTTGTCTGAGATGGTATAGGTTCTCATGCTTGAGCAGGGGGCTGGACTAGAAGACCTTCAAAGTCCCTTCCAGATTCTATTCTATTCTATTCTATTCTATTCTATTCTATTCTATTCTATTCTATAATATTTAATTGCAGAAATTCTCTCCTTCTCTCTCTCCAGTGTATTCTGTAACTCTATTCATGGTTGTTGTTGTTTTGTTTCTAGTTAAAAATCCTCTTTGCTAGATGGTAGAAACGACAATATACCAATATCTCTTAATTTCATCTTCTTATAATATATTTCCCCACATAAATCTTTGCTTATAAGACATGTAGGAGTGCAAGAAAATTAAACCGTTGGTTATGAGATCTAGGCAAAATGTGAAGATTCCTGCTTTTCTCCCTTGCATATTTACCATTAGCCTTGAATATTTTTCATAACCAAATACTGTTTCTGGCTTTGTTAAGAATAATGTAACATGTCCTTTCTGGGTTTTTTTGTAATTTGTATTAAAAGCTGTTAGGACAGTAACTATTATTTTGTTCCAGGAATTCATCCCATATATGGCTAAAAAGTACAATTTCCAGTATGAGTTTGTCCAGTACAAGTGGCCACGCTGGCTTCACCAGCAAACAGAGAAGCAACGTATTATCTGGGGTTACAAAATTCTTTTTCTGGATGTGCTTTTCCCCCTCGCTGTTGATAAATTCCTTTTTGTAGATGCTGACCAGGTAAGCGCTTTTGAAGATTCAAATGTTACTTATTTTAAAAAGAATGTCCAAGGTATCTTTTTCAGCTAGGGCCCCCTACAACTTGTATTTTAAATGTTAAAAATAATTTACAAACCTTGAAATATTCATAGGTAAAAAAATAGCCGATAATGTAAAACCCCTTGAAAATTAAATGGGATAAAATGATTTAATAGTGCATTTAAATCTAAAGAAAGGAACTACATTTCTAATCTCTTTAAAGAGAGTATTTCACAGTTTAGATGCTGTCCTCATAAATTCGCCATTGTTGATGGTGGGACATTGAGAAGTGTATCCAAAACAGACTCCCGTGAGAATTGAGGTCCAGGATCCAGAATTTTTAAGGCTTTATAAGATACCTCTTGGATACATGCTTGGAAGCATAATGGCAACCAGTGCAATTGATTCTAGAATCATAATTAAGCAAAAGCACAAATCAGAAAGCAATCTGGTTGCCACTTTTCACAATAACTTCAGTTTCCAAAACTTTTTAGCATAGCTCTACATGTAACACAGCTCCTAATCTGGTTGGCGATTAAGGTATTGCTGGCTATGACCAGCTCTAGGACTAGCCACAAATAAAAGATGATCCACTATAGGGCCACTTGATTCTTCCTGATTGGTAGCAAATTACCAAAGCTGCAAAACTCAAATCCTTTTATTAGATTGTCTACTCATTAACAGTATGCTTGCCATAAGCCACTTCTGATTGATTATTGTGGCTTCTGACATTAATGATTTCCACAGCCTTCTTAATGACAAGAAAATGGTAAGACCTGACAAGATGACTGTTCCCAGATAACGAGAGTATCTGTTAGGATTCTTAGGGAAATCCTAACAGATCAGTGGAATAATATTCCCTTTTAGCACCACCTTTTAGGAGACAGTGCTAAGGAAAGACCCACCAAATTCTCATATTTGATACAAGCCAAAGAATGGCACCATGTTTGATGTATCTAGCAAAATGAATGGATATACTGTAATCTCCCGCCTATTTCCATGAAAGTTGTATGTCATATCCTGGACTTATGATTGGAATCTTATTATTTTCTCTCTATAAAACTTGGAACTTGGTTGCCTTCATTAATTTTAGAATCTTTCTCAGAAAACAAATACTAAAAATCAGCATATAGTTTACTGTGTGATGAACAACTTTTTTTCATCTGTATTGTTCTGCATGATAGTTGCAGAAAACTGTA
Source organism: Protobothrops mucrosquamatus (assembly GCF_001527695.2). Taxonomy (NCBI): domain Eukaryota; kingdom Metazoa; phylum Chordata; class Lepidosauria; order Squamata; family Viperidae; genus Protobothrops; species Protobothrops mucrosquamatus. The sequence goes on along the minus strand of NW_015386742.1, from coordinate 478,514 downwards.
AGGAAAGGAGTGGTGATATGAAAATCTCTACATTTGCAAGCAAGCTCTCAAATGATCGTAGGAGGTTAAACAACAGTTGCTATCGGACTAAACATTTTAAATGTTTGTGATCTCTAGTAAGAACTGATGTGAACTCATTCCAACTGGTATCTGTCACTTGGCTTCACCTCAATCTACAGGCCTTCTTAATATACTTTTTTTTAATTAAAATGTATTAAACTAAACCAGTTGATTAAAATACGTACCATGCTATGGGTTCAAGCTGGCTTTTGTTTTACTACTTATAGTATATAGACTACAAGTGGAGATAATGGACACGGCTCCTTATTCCTCTCCTGAAGGCAGCTCCAAGTTTGGGAACATATAATAGTATTTTGGACATACCCTTTCCCATAAAAGTCCATATATTTGGGGTATAGCTTTTGAGAATGGTTGGGAAAGTATTGTTGCCATAGATCATGTTTAATTAAGAGGAAAGTGAATAGATTGAGATCCAAATTCTATGTTTCCTACGTAATATCTAAAATTCTAAACTGAACTATTTTTTCTTTAGATTGTGCGTACAGACCTAAAGGACTTAAGAGATTTCAACTTGGATGGAGCACCTTATGGTTATACACCGTTCTGTGAAAGCCGCAGAGAGATGGATGGCTACCGATTCTGGAAGTCAGGATACTGGGCAAGCCATTTGGCTGGAAGAAAATATCATATTAGGTGATAAGTTTGCATCCCAAATACCTCTGACTATTTAGTCTGAGAGTAATTAGTACATTTATTTTGAATGTTATAAATAAATTCCAGTCTGAATTTATTTTGCATTTTACTTATTTAGTGTATAATTCAGATACAAGTGAATCTAACAGCTGTTCTTTCTCTGTCCTTAGTGCGCTTTATGTTGTAGACCTAAAAAAGTTCAGAAAGATAGCTGCTGGAGATCGACTCAGGGGACAATATCAAGGACTTAGCCAGGATCCAAATAGCCTCTCCAACCTTGATCAAGTAATTATATCTTTATAATTTATGTATACACACACACTTATTTCCAATCTTTTGTTCAAAACAGATGCAAATCTTAACAGTAATACTGCAGTTTTGGAGAATTTTCCCTCATTAAAGGCAGATAACAGATTCCAAATATTTGGGTTTTGCAGACACATTGCTATTCTGTGCAAAATCAACCTTTAGAAACTTGGAGAATGGGCATTCAGCTATAAAGCTTCATGGGATACAGATGTAAGAGAGTTAAGAATAACAAATGTTGAGAAATAATGTAGAAGTTAAGGAAGATAATATTTTGTGAAAAGATTCATGAATATGGATTATGGTTACTAGTAGGTGGACAAATAGGAATATTAGTATTAGTGGCATCTGAAGTAGTGATTATAGGGCTGCAGGAAAGATGACCATGGTAGAAAAGAGGCATTCACAAACTCTGCCTGCCTTCTGAAGTATATGGGTATAGC
>NW_015386742.1:471852-476883 GCF_001527695.2 Protobothrops mucrosquamatus | reverse complement strand
AATAATGTAGAAGTTAAGGAAGATAATATTTTGTGAAAAGATTCATGAATATGGATTATGGTTACTAGTAGGTGGACAAATAGGAATATTAGTATTAGTGGCATCTGAAGTAGTGATTATAGGGCTGCAGGAAAGATGACCATGGTAGAAAAGAGGCATTCACAAACTCTGCCTGCCTTCTGAAGTATATGGGTATAGCTGTTCCCAAAGCAAAAGCAATCCATCTGGGTTAGTCAAGCTGGTATCCTTATTCTTGACTCAGCAGATGTCACCTGGTTTTCTGGAATGTAGTTGGGACAGCCCAGATAATCTCCCTTCCCTAGGATTAGGTTGTTAAGCAATTGTGTTGTTCCTTGTAGCAGGGATGAATAGGGCCAAAAACTTTGGAATATATGGTGCAGTACAAACACAACACTGGAGTAGTGATGAAGGATTTTAGCGTTAAAAATTAGCTCTAAATATATATTTGGAAAATAACATAATGGAATCAAGTTGTAGGCAGTTTAGATTTATATACAACAGGTGGCAACTGTTAATCCACAAACAGTAAAAGAAAGTACAAGTGAATGTAAAACTATACAGCTGAGTAAAACAGCACTGAAATTCACCCACACACACAGCTAACACCAAAATTCTTTTGCTATTCTTTCTCTGCCAGCTTTATCCTACTGATTTCAGTCCTCTCAGGGCTTTTGCCATAGGACTTAAATCCCAAACCCAGTTAAGAAATCTGCTCCTTCATTTCCTGATACTCTGAGGACTTGCAGCCAAGATTACAGGAGAAAAATAAACATCCATTTGTTTCTTCTGGTTAGAATCCCACCCCCTGCTTCTCACTGCAAGAGGAGAAAGGCTTTATAGAGCTGTAGAATATATGAACTTTCAAGATGTAATCCCTTAATCTGCTACAGACACTCAGATGAGCTCTGGTTGCCATCTGTTAAATGCAAGGTACTACAATAACTCAATACAGTTTAAGAACTTCTGAAACTTGTCAGTGATAGCAGTATATCAGACATGTCAAACTCGTGATGTCACGTGACGTCGCATAGCATATTGGAACTTTTCCCCCATTGCCGGCAGTGGGGTGGGCGCGGTTTCGTTGTGACGTGTCCGGCCCGCAGGCTGGCAGTTTGACACCGCTGCAGTATAGTTGCAGATGAGATAGGCTCAAAGGTAATTAAAGATAAATGTTTTCCATTGATGCTTGATCTTTTCTAGCATGCTCATCCTAAGGTTTTATTGTTTTATTCTACATATTCTGTGCTCTGAAAAATACAGCTCCAATGTATTCCTCAATATAATTGCTTGCCCCTGTGGCAAGTTTTGTTGTTTTTGTTTTTTTAAGTTGGGCCGGAGACATTTTGTACCTGGATTAATCTTAATTTATATGCAACTGTAATGCCATTGAAAAGTTTTTAGAAAATATATGAGACAAAAAGAGAACTATAAATTTCTGTTTTATAGGATTTGCCCAATAACATGATCCATCAGGTCCCCATTAAATCACTACCACAAGAATGGCTCTGGTGTGAAACTTGGTGTGATGACGCTTCAAAGAAGAGAGCAAAGACTATTGATCTGGTAAAGTTGCTTCAATATTTTGTATGTGGAGGGGGAGCTTGTCTCTTGCTCCACCTAGGAGTTCACCAGACCTGCCAAGTGGTCATTTAGAAAACCTCCAGTTGGAAGGAGTCCAGCATGTTCTTTAGGTAGACCAGGGGTAGTCAACCTTGGCTCTTTTATGACTCGTAGACTTCAACTCCCAGAATTCCTGAGCTAGCACAGCTGGCTCAGGAATTCTGGGAGTTGAAGTCCACGAGTCATAAAAGAGCCAAGATTGACTACCCCTGAGGTAGACTGTTGCACTGTTTCAAGCTCCTAGTTTAAGGATGTTCCTCCCAATATTTACCCTGAATTCTTTTTCTTTTAATTTCAAGCCTTTTTGTCCTTGTCTGGCCCTCAGTTTCAATGGGTCCTGCCTTCTATTGCATAGGCAGCCTTTCAGATATTTTTAGCCCCTTTAGTTTTCTCTTTTGCAAGATAAACAACTCCCAGGTTCCTTAACTATTCCTCAAGGTAGCTCTTCTGTAAACCTATACCAATATTTCCATTTTGAAGTGCAGTACCCAGAACAGTACCTCAAGTATAGTCTGACGAGTGTAAAGTACAGGGGGACTACTATCTTCTATGAACTGAACACAGTGCTTCATTATATTTAGTTAAGGACTACAGTGTTTTTATTAGCTGCTGGAACATAATGCCTATTCATGCTTGGCATCCAATAGCATTTTNGAAAAACGGACCCAGGAAACTACAGACCAATTAGTTAAACATCAGTATCTGGGAAGATCCTAGAAAAGATAATAAAAAAAACATCTGTAAACAACTAGAAGCAAACAAAGTTATAACTAGTAACCAGCACGGGTTTGTTAAAAACAGATCATGCCAAACCAATCTTATTTCATTCTTTGATAAAGTGACTAAACTAATAACCAGCAAAATGCTGTGGCCGTAGTATACTTAGACTTCAGTAAGGCATTTGATAAAGTAGACTACAATCTACTCCTTGGTAAGCTAGAAAAAGGTGGAATATACAACATCACCACCAGATGGATCTGTAACTGGCTGGCAAACAGTACTCAACAAGAAGTCCTCAATGCCATTATATCCACATGGAGAGAAGTAAGCAGTGGGGTACCACAAGGTCCCAATACTTTTCAATGTCTTCATAATGACTTAGATGAGGGAATTGAAGGGGATCTCATCAAATTTGTAGATGACACCAAACTGGCAGGAGTAGCCAACATCGCAGAAGACAAACTCAGGATCCAAAAAGATCTTGACAAAGTTGAACAATGGGCCCTATCCAACAAAATGAGTTTCAGTGTGGAGAAAAGCAAAGTCCTACATTTAGGCAGGAAAAATCAAAGGTACAAGTACAGATTAGGCGAGACCTGGTTTAAAAACAATAACTGTGAGAGGGACCTTGGAGTCCTAGTGGATGATCACTTGACTATGAGCCAGCAGTATTCAGCAGCAGCCAAAAAAGCTAATACAATCCTGGGTTGTATAAACAGAGGCATAGAATCAAGTTCATGCGAAGTATTAGTACCGCTTTATAAAACCCTAGTAAGATCACACCTGGAATACTACAGCCAATTTTGGTCACCATATCACAAAAAAGATGTTGAAAGTCTGGAAAAAATCCAAAGAAGAGCAACTAAGATGATCAAAGGCCTGGAGACTAAAACATATGAAGAATGGCTGCAAAACTTGGTTCTGGCTAGTCTAAAGAAAAGAAGAAATAGGGGAGACATGATAGCAGTGTTCCAGTATTTGAGGGGCTGCCACAAAGAAGAGGGCATCAAATTGTTCTCCAAAGGACCAGAGGGAGGACAAGAAACAATGGTTGGAATCTGAACAAAGAGAGAAACAACCTGGAATAAAGGAGAAACTTCCTGACAGTGAGGACAATTAACCAGTGGAACAGCTTGCCTCCAGAAATCGTGGGCGCTCCATCACTGGAGATTTTTAAGAAGAGGCTAGAGCTAGACAGTCACCTATCTGAGATGATAAAGGGCCTCCTGCTTGAGCAGGGGGCTGGACTAGAAGACCTTCAAAGTCCCTTCTAGATCCTATTCTATTCTATTCTATTCTATTCTATTCTATTCTATAATATTTAATTGCAGAAATTCTCTCCTTCTCTCTCTCCAGTGTATTCTGTAACTCTATTCGTGGTTGTTGTTGTTTTGTTTTCTAGTTAAAAATCCTCTTTGCTAGATGGTAGAAAGGACAATATACCAATATCTCTTAATTTCATCTTCTTATAATATATTTCCCCACATAAATCTTTGCTTATAAGACATGTAGGAGTGCAAGAAAATTAAACCGTTGGTTATGAGATCTAGGCAAAATGTGAAAATTCCTGCTTTTCTCCCTTGCATATTTACCATTAGCCTTGAATATTTTTCATAACCAAATATCTGGCTTTGTTAAGAATAATGTAACATGTCCTTTCTGGGTTTTTTTGTAATTTGTATTAAAAGCTGTTAGGACAGTAACTATTATTTTGTTCCAGGAATTCATCCCATATATGGCTAAAAAGTACAATTTCCAGTATGAGTTTGTCCAGTACAAGTGGCCACGCTGGCTTCACCAGCAAACAGAGAAGCAACGTATTATCTGGGGTTACAAAATTCTTTTTCTGGATGTGCTTTTCCCCCTCGCTGTTGATAAATTCCTTTTTGTAGATGCTGACCAGGTAAGCGCTTTTGAAGATTCAAATGTTACTTATTTTAAAAAGAATGTCCAAGGTATCTTTTTCAGCTAGGGCCCCCTACAACTTGTATTTTAAATGTTAAAAATAATTTACAAACCTTGAAATATTCATAGGTAAAAAAATAGCCGATAATATAAAACCCCTTGAAAATTAAATGGGATAAAATGATTTAATAGTGCATTTAAATCTAAAGAAAGGAACTACATTTCTAATCTCTTTAAAGAGAGTATTTCACAGTTTAGATGCTGCCCTCATAAATTAGCCATTGTTGATGGTGGGACATTCAGAAGTGTATCCAAAACAGACTCCCATGAGAATTGAGGTCCAGGTTCCAGAATTTTTAAGGCTTTATAAGAATCAGCCTCCTGGATACATGCTTGGAAACATAATGGCAACCAGTGCAATTGATTCTAGAACAGTGGTTCTCAACCTTTTTAATGCCGTGACCCCATAATACAGTTCCCCATGTTGTGGTGACCCCAGGTGCCAGGGGCGTGGCCAAGTGGGTGTGGCTGCCAAGTGGGTGTGGCCACCAAGTGGGCGTGGCCAGCATGTTGTGGTGACCTCCAACCATAAAATTATTTTCATTGCTATTTCATAACTGTAATTTTGCTACGTTATGAATCGCAATGTAAATATCTGATATGCAGGATGTATTTTCATTTTTACAAATTGAACATAATTAAAGCATAGTGATTATGCTTTCCTCTCTCCCTCTCTTTCTCTCTTCCCTCTCTTTCTCTTTCTCT
>NW_015386742.1:465905-468353 GCF_001527695.2 Protobothrops mucrosquamatus | reverse complement strand
TTGCTCTGCGCCTGCGCTCTTCACACGCCTCCTGCAGGGCACATTTGGTAAAGTTCGTGCATTCAGGCTGCCGCCAAGCACAGGGAGTAGCACAGCTAAGGAAAAGGGCAAAAAAAAAATGGCGGACGGAGTGGTTTGGCGACCCCCGTGAAATGGTCGTGCGACCCCAAATGGGGTCGCGACCCACAGGTTGAGAACCACTGTTCTAGAATCATAATTAAGCAAAAGCACAAATCAGAAAGCAATCTGGTTGCCACTTTTCACAATAACTTCAGTTTCCAAAACTTTTTAGCGTAGCTCTACATGTAACACGGCTCCTAATCTGATTGGCGATTAAGGTATTGCTGGCTATGACCAGCTCTAGGACTAGCCACAAATAAAAGATGATCCACTATAGGGCCACTGATTGGGAGCAAATTACCAAAGCTGCAAAACTCAAATCCTTTTATTAGATTGTCTACTCATTAACAGTATGCTTGCCATAAGCCACTTCTGATTGATTATTGTGGCTTCTGACATTAATGATTTCCACAGCCTTTTTAATGACAAGAAAATGGTAAGACCTGACAAGATGACTGTTCCCAGATAACGAGAGTATCTGTTAGGATTCTTAGGGAAATCCTAACAGATCAGTGGAATAATATTCCCTTTTAGCACCACCTTTTAGGAGACAGTGCTAAGGAAAGACCCACCAAATTCTCATATTTGATACAAGCCAAAGAATGGCACCATGTTTGACGTATCTAGCAAAATGAATGGATATACTGTAATCTCCCGCCTATTTCCATGAAAGTTATATGTCATATCCTGGACTTCTAATTGGAATCTTATTATTTTCTCTCTATAAAACTTGGAACTTGGTTGCCTTCATTAATTTTAGAATCTTTCTCAGAAAACAAATACTAAAAATCAGCATATAGTTTACTGTGTGATGAACAACTTTTTTTCATCTGTATTGTTCTGCATGATAGTTGCAGGAAACTGTAAGGAAAGGAGTGGTGATATGAAAATCTCTACATTTGCAAGCAGGCTCTCAAATGATCGTAGGAGGTTAAACAACAGTTGCTATCGGACTAAACATTTTAAATGTTTGTGATCTCTAGTAAGAACTGATATAAACTCATTCCAACTGGTACCTGTCACTTGGCTTCACCTAAATCTACAGGCCTTCTTAATATACTTTTTTTAATTAAAATGTATTAAACTAAACCAGTTGATTAAAATACGTACCATGCTATGGGTTCAAGCTGGCTTTTGTTTTACTACTTATAGTATATAGACTACAAATGGAGATAATGGACATGGCTCCTTATTCCTCTCCTGAAGGCAGCTCCAAGTTTGGGAACATATAATAGTATTTTGGACATACCCTTTCCCATAAAAGTCCATATATTTGGGGTATAGCTTTTGAGAATGGTTGGGAAAGTATTGTTGCCATAGATCATGTTTAATTAAGAGGAAAGTGAATAGATTGAGATCCAAATTCTATGTTTCCTACGTAATATCTAAAATTCTAAACTGAACTATTTTTTCTTTAGATTGTGCGTACAGACCTAAAGGACTTAAGAGATTTCAACTTGGATGGAGCACCTTATGGTTATACACCGTTCTGTGAAAGCCGCAGAGAGATGGATGGCTACCGATTCTGGAAGTCAGGATACTGGGCAAGCCATTTGGCTGGAAGAAAATATCATATTAGGTGATAAGTTTGCATCCCAAATACTTCTGACAATTTAGTCTGAGAGTAATTAGTACATTTATTTTGAATGTTATCAATAAATTCCAATCTGAATTTATTTTGCATTTTACTTATTTAGTGTATAATTCAGATACAAGTGAATCTAACAGCTGTTCTTTCTCTGTCCTTAGTGCGCTTTATGTTGTAGACCTAAAAAAGTTCAGAAAGATAGCTGCTGGAGATCGACTCAGGGGACAATATCAAGGACTTAGCCAGGATCCAAATAGCCTCTCCAATCTTGATCAAGTAATTATATCTTTATAATTTATATATACACACACACTTATTTCCAATCGTTTGTTCAAAACAGATGCAAATCTTAACAGTAATACTGCAGTTTTGGAGAATTTTCCCTCATTAAAGGCAGATAACAGATTCCAAATATTTGGGTTTTGCAGACACATTGCTATTCTGTGCAAAATCAACCTTTAGAAACTTGGAGAATGGGCATTCAGCTATAAAGCTTCATGGGATACAGATGTAAGAGAGTTAAGAATAACAAATATTGAGGAATAATGTAGAAGTTAAGGAAGATAATATTTTGTGAAAAGATTCATGAATATGGATTATGGTTACTAGTAGGTGGACAAATAGGAATATTAGTATTAGTGGCATCTGAAGTAGTGATTATAGGGCTGCAGGAAAGATGACCATGGTAGAAAAGAGGCATTCACAAACTCTGCCTGCCTTCTGAAGTATATGGGTATAGC